>NC_040017.1:17721288-17828389 GCF_000972845.2 Larimichthys crocea | reverse complement strand
CTAACTAAAAGCTACAAAAGCGTCAAATACAAAATATAATAAATATAAACAATATCTGAACAAGTTTTTTTGTTTGTTTGTTTTTTTGGGAAACAGAGCACCTGGAGAAAACCACAAAATTAATGTTATTTTACTCCTCACTCCTTCTTTTTTGGTTTCCTTAGGGTTAGGGTTAGGGTTAGGGTGTGTGTGTGTGTGTGTGTGTGTGTGTGTGTGGTCTGCCAGTCTCATTAGTCTTTAATGGCCGTGAGCTGAGGTGCTCTTCAAGAGGAGGCCTCTCATGAATAATGCAGTCAAATTCAGTCATACTCAAACGCAGGCAGCCATCAGTGGGACCTGAATCACTGTCAGCATATTCGTTCCCTGTGTGGTGTGTGTGTGTGTGTGGTGTGTGTGTGTGTGTGTGTGTGTGTGTGTGTGTTTGAGTGAAACGTCAGCCCCTCTTCTTTGTCAGCTGTTAAACAGATCTTTCCTCACTGAGGGCTCACATCAGCTCACATTTGTCTCTTTACCATCATGACTTATGTAAAAATTCAGAGACCATTGTGATATTACTGTCATTTAAATGGCAAGGCTATCAATACTGTGTGACTCAGTACTTCCCCCAGCCTGTCTGGCGCTCAGCCTCGAGCCTCTTTTTTCCTACTGAAGACATAAACCTGAAAATGGGTTATGAATACTAGATATATTAAAGGGCAAGTAATTCCCTAAAATCCTGAGCACTGTAGTGTTTCGTCTGTGTGACTCAAACAGAGTAAAAAGGGGACTGTTTTAAGCTGCGTATTTCAGCAGCAAAGCGGTGTATTCAGCATTGACTGAAATAAACTACAGTGTGTGTGTTCATCCTAGAGAAGGAACATGTCATCGATTTTTTTGGACAACAATGGGTGTGATTTTTAAAGATACCGGTATGCCAGTTTAACTAACGGGTCAATTTTATCCACAAATCCACCCCCTCTCCTGTCCTGTTTCCTCACCGTCATTAATGCTTAGCGGCATGAACAAACAAGGAGGTGGAAGAATACAGGCCGGTGGGATTTAATGACGGCTTAAACTAGCCTGAATAAAAACAAAAAAATTGTACCCAGTCTCCTGAGTCGTCAGTGGGTGTGTGTCCATTTAGAGAGCCAACCCTAAGAACACCATGAACTACTGAAACATGTGATGAAAGGCTCTTGAAACACTTTTATTGGTTCAGTCCTATTATGTTAAAGTTACATTATACTTAAAACATTTTCACTTCTAAGAAAATATGATGGTCTTGAGTCCAGCTCGGGCTTTCCTTTCCACTTCACTGCAGTACATTCAGAGAGCCCTGCAGCCCTACACATTGACAAATACATGTCAGTTTAATTCACTTCATACACACACACACACACACACACACCACACACACACACACACACACACACACACACACACACACACCACTCACAATAAAGCTTCCACATAAGACCGTCTCGCCTGTACTTACTTGAGCTCTTGCAGCTTCCTCTCTTTAATCTCATTAAGGCGCATACTTCTCTGCCGGGTTTGCTCGATCAACCCATCGCCCTCCCTGAAGGTCTCTCTGCGCTTCGCTATGGCTAAGAGCTCATGTTCTTTCACCTGCTGTCGCATTTCTCTGCATGACGCCGGCCTCCTGACACCGTTCTCCTTCAACTCCTTCTCTTTGAGAATCGCCTCCTGTTCCACCCTGGGGTGGACAAAGTAGACACGAAACTGACTAAAAACACTACTGCTGCAGGATGTAAGTGGCATTCTACGTTTCCTCTGTCTTAAGATGTTTTGATGATGTGAAAATAAACTTACTTCAGCACCCTCTCAAACTCTGCCTTCTTCCGGCCGCCTCCATAGACAGGAAGCGCTCTTTATATTGAACCTGCTCCAAGCGAGCCATTTCAGCTTTGCCTCCTCCTGGGCTTCTTTTCAGCCGACGTAATTACCGGCGCCAAGAGAAGTGTCCGAAAGTGTCCGAACATTTTTTCTGTTAAGCTCACTATATAGTGCACTGCATGTATTTCCCTATGTAGGGAGTAGGGAGTAGGGAATGAGTGAGTGATTTCGGACACAGCCTATGTGACATCATCAAGTTCCGTGGACAAAAAAGGGTTAGGAAAAACAACAACAACAAAAAAAACAACACTTTTAAATCAAAACATTCCAAAAAACTGTGTGTGTGTGTGTGTGTGTGTGTGTGTGTGGTCTGCCAGTCTCATTAGTCTTTAATGGCCGTGAGCTGAGGTGCTCTTCAAGAGGAGGCCTCTCATGAATAATGCAGTCAAATTCAGTCATACTCAAACGCAGGCAGCCATCAGTGGGACCTGAATCACTGATCAGCATATTCGTTCCCTGTGTGTGTGTGTGTGTGTGTGTGTGTGTGTGTGTGTGTTTGAGTGCAAACGTCAGCCCCTCTTTCTTTGTCAGCTGTTAAACAGATCTTTCCTCACTGAGGGCTCACCATCAGCTCACATTTGTCTCTTTACCATCATGACTTATGTAAAAATTCAGAGACCATTGTGATATTACTGTAACATTTAAATGGCAAGGCTATCAATACTTGTGTGACTCAGTACTTCCCCCAGCCTGTCTGGCGCTCAGCCTCGAGCCTCTTTATTCCTACTGAAGACATAAACCTTTGAAAATGGGTTATGAATACATAGATATATTTAAAGGGCAAGTAATTCCCTAAATATCCTGAGCACTGTAGTTTTTCTGTCTGTGACTCAAACAGGAGTAAAAAGGGGACTGTTTTCAGCTGCGTATTGACACACGTGTGTATTTTCAGCAGCAAAGCGGTGTATTCAGCATTGACATGAAATAAACTACAGTGTGCGTGTTCATCCTAGAGAAGGAACATGTCATCGATTCATTTTTGGACAACAATGGGTGTGATTTTTAACGATACCGGTCCGTGCAGTATTAACTACCGGGTCAAATTTTATCCACGAATCCACCCACTCTCCTGTCCTGTTTCCTCCGTCATTAATGCTTAGTGGCATGAACAAACAAGGAGGTGGAAGAATACAGGCCAGTGGCTTAAACTAGCCTGAATAAAAACTAAAAAATTGTACCCAGTCTCCTGAGTCGTCAGTGGGTGTGTGTCCATTTAGAGAATCAACCCTAAGAACACCATGAACTACTGAAACATGTGATGAAAGGCTCTTGAAACACTTTTTATTGGTTCATTCCTATACATATTAAAGTTACATTAATACTTAAAACATTTTCACTTCTTAAGAAAATATGATGGCTTCTTGAGTCCAGCTCGGGCTTTCCTTTCCACTTCACTGCAGTACATTTCAGAGAGCCCTGCAGCCCTACACATTGACAAATACATGTCAGTTTAATTCACTTCACACACACACACACACACACACTCACAATAAAGCTTCCACATAAGACCGTCTCGCCTGTACTTACTTGAGCTCTTGCAGCTTCCTCTCTTTAATCTCATTAAGGCGCATACTTCTCTGCCGGGCTTGCTCGATCAACCCATCGCCCTCCCTGAAGGTCTCTCTGCGCTTCGCTATGGCTAAGAGCTCATGTTCTTTCACCTGCTGTCGCATTTCCTCCGCATGACGCCGGGCCTCCTGACACCGCTTCTCCTTCAACTCCTTCTCTTTGAGAATCGCCTCCTGTTCCACCCTGGGGTGGACAAAGTAGACACGAAACTGACTAAAAACACCTACTGCTGCAGGATGTAAGTGGCATTCTACGTTTCCTCTGATTCTTAAGATGGTTTGATGATGTGAAAATAAACTTACTTCAGCACCCTCTCAAACTCTGCCTTCTTCCGTCCGGCCTCCATAGACAGGAAGCGCTCTTTATATTGAACCTGCTCCAAGCGAGCCACTTTCAGCTTTGCCTCCTCCTGGGCTTTCTTTTCAGCCAGCTCTAACTCTTTTCTCCTCCACTCCCTGTTTGTGCTTTCTTGGTGCCTCCGAGCATGGAGCTCATCCTTTACAACACACAGACACACTAAAATTCCCATGAATCTGTATGAAAGCTGAGTTTAGATAGCTGAACTCAGCAGGTAGCAGCTTTAAGGCGGTGGTCAGATACTGACCTCCTCTGCTTTGCGATCTTTAGTTTTTTCATGCTGAGCTCTCAGCCTGGCAATCTCCAAGTCCTTCTCCTTCTTGATTCGTCTCTGCTCTGCTTCATATTCTGCCTCCTTCTCCTGCGGAGGTCATGAAAGATATCAAGCACACCCTTGGAAAACTAAAAACTCAGCTATTGAACTGTATGTGACAAATGATTGTCTGTCTATGGAGATAGTCTATGGAGCTTTTCATCTGACCATTTTTTTCCGGTTGTATTCCATATCTTTCATGTCAGCCAGCTTCTCCTCCTCCATCCTCTGCTCCTTGGCCCGTGAGGTCTCCTCATTGATGCGCATGACCTCCTCATGCAGGCGCTGCTGCGCCTCTTTCTTCTTTTCCAGGTACTGGAAGAAGAAGACAACCAGACAGGTTGTATATTCTTGTTCTCACTTATATCTCACTTACTAAGTTATTGTGCATGGCGTGCACCTTGAGATCTTCCAGGTCCATCTTCTCCTGGTTCTCTCGTATCTGCTGCTTCTCCTGCTCTTTCATCTCGTTCTGAATTATCTCGTCATCCAGATGTTTCTGGATCTGGTCACGAATTTCCTGCATCTTGCTGAAATATAACATGACACACAAATGAGAACTATGCTAACCTGGAAGCTCTTCGCCTTTACTGCCTGATGAGGTGGGTCGAGTGAAATAACCTGATTCTCTGTTGTTTGCGCAGCTCACAAATCTCTGCCTCATTCTCCAAGGCCTTGCGGCGCACCGCTTCCATCATGGCATCCAGGCGCTTCTCCTCTTTTAAATACTCGGCCTGGCACAGTTTCTTTTCCTGCATCTGGGCGTCACATATGGCTCGACACTTGGCATTTAGAATCAGCTAAAGGGAACACAGACACAGACAAACTCAGTGGCACTCAGGTAATGAGTGACAGCTTCACATTGCATCATCCACATTTGCCTACTACCTGGTTGAACGTTCTGATCTCCTCGTCTTCCTCCAGCTGTAACTGGTTGGCCCTCTCCACCAAGCGATTCTGGGTTTCCCGGGCCTCTACCTCTTCCTCACTCAGAGGATTCTGCTTACGGGACATGTCTAGCTCCATCATTCGACGCTTCATTTCCTCAGCTTTTTTCTGGATGAGGGATATATATATATGTTTTATTTTTTAAAAAGTGTGAAGGCTTATTTATTGTAAATCTACAAGTTAAAGGACCATTTTGGTTGGAGTGTTTCTCACATGTTCTTCCTCTTTCTTCTTCTCACGAGTCGCCTTCTGGGCCTCTCTCTCTTCCTTGGTGAGAATTTGGGAGTTTGATGTGATGCGTTCAAACTCAGTTGAAGGTATAATGATGGAATCTCCTGAAGGAGACTCTTTGGGGATCCTGGCATAATGACGGGTAAATCAAGTTTACCATCACTTGCTCATATCCACAGATCCACAAATCTATATCAGTGAGTGTTATCCTACCTGAGGGTGCGAATGAGGTCTTTGGTGACGATTTGAATTGTCTCTCCATCTTGGTTCTTCTGGGTTTCTTTCTGCTGTTTCTTGGCTTTGGACTTCCCACATTTGTCTAAATGTGATGAAACCTGGAGGTAAAGTTAGTTAACAACATCTCACAGACACACCCACAACTTGTCCACACTTGCAATACACGTTATAATTTTGTTTTCAGACACATTCCTCTTTTTATTCCTGTTTATACACATCAGGTTAAAAGTGGTTTAATTTTCACTGTGAATCAAGAATAAATCACGTCGTCAATCAAATAATTTCATGTGAAAAGGGAAAATATTTAACTCCAACTTTATGGGCAACAGCGTATTATTCCCTATATCCGATGAAAGTTCATAGCCATACATTTCTTTAACATTTAGAGGATTCAAACAGCTTTTATGAGGGCGACTATCTCCATCACAGTTTATAGTAAGTTGATGATTTGCTGCTGCTGTGCATCTGTGTCTCTCCATCTCTATCACAGGCTCCACTGCTACTGTAATCATTTTATCAGTCATTGTAATTCATTGTCATTTTATCATTCATTGTAATTGTACAATATGTTTGTGTTGATTTGTCCTGTACACGTGACATCTATTGCACGTCTGTCCGTCCTGGGAGAGGGATCCCTCCTCTGTGGCTCTGCCTGAGGTTTCTTCCACATTTTTTCCCTGTTAAAAGGTTTTTAGTGGGCAAGTTTTTCCTGAGGGTCTAAGGACAGAGGGTGTCACTCCCTGTACAGATTGTAAAGCCCTCCGAGGCAAATGTACTTTGTGACTTTGGGCTATACAAATAATCATCTGATTTGATTTGATTTGATTTGATTTGACTATGTTAATACTTCCGGGTCATTTCATTCAAAATAGATTATTTGACTGGACCGTGGATCATTGGCAGACCTGGGTGCTCAAATAAGCCACCTACATGTCAATCAAAGCCACACTGTTAATTCTGCATAACTTTAAACCTTAATATAATTTGAACAGGTGAGTTCCCTCAGTACAGTTGTCATGACCGGGGAAATTATCTATAGAGACCGAAACTGTTTCTTGTACCAGGCTGTAAACATGTTTATTTCTGCTGTGAAGTTTTTAACATGGGGACTTATGGAGACTGACTCACTTCTGCTCGAGGAATTACACGGAGGTTGCCACAGAAACGGCATAGAGAATCCGGGTTGATTTTCAAAATAAAACACCCCGTGCCAACTGCAGGCCAAGGGAAACAATTTAACTACATAGCATATTTATTTCTCATGGTAAAAACCAAGGGAAATGGCCACATCTGAGTTATATATGTAATATCATTCACTCACTTGTGTTGGGCTCCCAAACAAGGTTTCATCAACATCAGAGGTGGAAGAAATGGTGCGGTACCGAAAACTGCTGCCCCTTGAGGTCTTGGATCCCCGTCCCTATATAACATCATAACGGTGTGGTGTAGTCAGTATCCAAACCAAAAGAACTTTTAAAGAATAAATACATCTAATCTCTTTACGTTATTATGACCTAAAATCTTACCATGGTGCTGATGGTTATTGGTGTCCGGTGCAGATGAATGTAGCTGGTTTGTTGTCAACAAGTTTAAAAGACTGAAATAAACAGGTGATGTGGCTCAATGTAGACAGATTACTCATACATTTGACAATTTCGCGACGTCCGTTGTCATGGGAACAAACTCGACATTTATTATTATACAGAGAAATGATTATAATTTATTTATTTATAAACAGAAAACAAAAATAAAGAGAATAAAGGGGCTAATGTCCTTAACTGTGATGTTAAGCATAATGATATGCCTTGTAATGTAACCACACATTCATTTTTTAATATATTATATCATTAGCATGAGTCACTAAATTAACAGTGGTGCAGCGTTTGGCTCTGTCGCCTCACAGCATGAAGGTTCCTGCTTTGAATAAAGAAGGCGGCCCAATATTTAATACGATATTAAACTTATTTAATGGAGAGCACAAATTGGTAAGTCTATTCTATTATTTAGTTACCCATTTTATTTTTTATTCAAGGTAGGATGAAGTTCAGCATCTCTCAGCAGTGAAAACTTCAACAACAACTGCCAGCCACCAAATAATTTGGCTTGATCCTCTGTAGCTGCTGCATCCTATGACAAATCAGCTGTAACACCATGTGCAAACCCAACACATATCTATCCATATATATGAAGATATTCACCATCACACACACATCTCAGAGTATAAATCTAAAATTAAAATGATACAAGAAAAGTTGCTGCATAGTCTTTATTTGGAATATATCAGTCAGAAAAGAAGAAAGCAGGTAAACATGCACAGTAATTCGTCTTGAAGAATATTAGGATCATAGACTCAGTAACCTTTAGTGTATTACTACTGCTGCAAGCCCTCATCTATCAGGTGAGAAGGACTTGATCGTCATTAAAAACTATACTTACCACTGAATCAATCAAGTTAAACTCAAGTACGAAAAAACCTCAGAGTAGTAACAAGTAAACTTAGAACTGCTGTATACTTTGTTCCACCACCAGAACATCTTAAAATAACCACCACCTCTTCCTCTTTAATAACCCACCTCTCACAGTACACTCTCCAATCAAACATAAATTATAATGCTAACGTATTATTACTTGATTTAAATTTAATTCTCTAGTTCCAGCTAAACCCAGACAAAAACAACTTAACACAACCCGAGTATCGTGGTCCCTTTGGCGTGGGAAGATAACTTCACATACTATCAATGATTGGCTTTCACTATTATGTTAATATAAGACAGAACCTTAAGTTATAGTTTCCCTAGAGTTGAATATTAATCACGACTTATTAGAGATCAAGAATCTGGAAATTAAAACAAGAAGTTATTTTAGAATGTGATTTACAGTTCACAGCCCTAAACTGTCCCCTAGTGGAAATTTTAGCTACTGCAGGAAGAAGAAGAAGAAGAAGAAAAGCGAAGCTCTGCCGTCATGTGGATCATGATTAGGTTAACTTTTATGCAGGACATGCATGCTGCTGAACGTCGAACCAGCCTCATCTGACTGGGGCGAGGTGGCGTTACTGTGGGGCAGCTTAAAGGTTTTGGTCGTTCTCATGGAAACGGTGGAGGTGGTCAGAGTACCTGTGAGTAACCGAGAAAAGAAAATTAAAAACCTGCAATATATACTCCGTTCATCCAACTGCAGGCTGAACAAACTCACTTTTTAGCGCAGAATGCGGTGCAGTCTCTGCCGATACTCTCGCTCCAAGCTGTCTTGTACAACACCTGAAATAAAAATCAGTTAAAAAAACAAAACACCAATGAAGCTGACGAAGAGCCAGAAACTGCTCTGGAGTTGACAGAGACCCACCAAGAAGACCAAGCAATGCAGGAACAGGGTGTAGAAGAAAGCAATGGTCCTGGCCATCTTGTTAGAAAGAATCACACGACCCTGAGAGATGAAAAAAAAAACACACGAGGATTATTCAAGAAGTTGCACAAAAACATGTTAAGTGTCTGTGTTTGTTTGAAGCTCACCAGGCTCAGAGTTGCTTTATCCCAGGGGCTGAGGCTCAGGTATCGGCGCTGACGCTCCTGAAAACAGAGAGTAGTCAGGCTCCACAAAATAATACACTGTCTTTTTAAGAGAATACTCACAGATTTTCACATTTCATGCTTTTGCAGACTTTCTACTTTTAATTTAGATCCTACATTTTCCAACAAACCCCCCAAAAATAAGACAGGACTTATTGACCATATGCCAAGGCAGACAAAATGGAACCTTATTCTCAACATTTATAATAAATTATTTCTGTTTAATCTCACTGAAAATGGGAAGACTAAAAAAACAAGAACTTGTCCTTTGATTCTGCAGGACTGATCATCCATGTTTGGTCAGTTGTCAGCGATCAGAGTAAGAAATTATGACAGCAAAATGGAGCAAGATATGGCACAAGACTTTCACTTGTGTGTATTAAAAGCTGTTTGTCCTGTACCTTCCTGCTGAAAGATGCAAACGGATCCAGTCTCTCCTCGTACTGGGAGGAGTAGCGCATCACGGTGTCGTCACTACCTCCAGCCTGCAGCGCAGAGAAAACAGACACCTCTAAATATTTCAAGGTTGCCAAATCACGACAAGAATGTCACCCAAACAAAAGTCATGCAGTCACGCGCGCGCACACACACACACACACACAGACGCACTCTGCCAGGGTAGCTCTGCAGGAATTTGATTTTCTCATAGAGTTTGATGTTGTCTGCTCTCAGGCTGTCCAGTTCATTCTGCAGGGCCTGCATGGTCTGCTGCATGGAGCGATTTTCCTGCCAGGGTGGTAACAGAGGAAACAGACACAACATATGAGAAATTCAGCTTTCCCAGAAAAAGAAACAAGAATAGAGAACGTGTGAGAAAGATCGTGACTCACAGCTTCCAGCTCCTGATTGCGGGAGCGAAACCTCTCCCTTTGGCTGGAGATGATGGAGAGCAGAGAGTCCATCTGGCCCTGAGGAAGCTCGGGATGTGGGCTCACGCCTGAACCTGAAGACGACACGGATAAAACAACACGTAAATGCCAGAAATCACTTCCTCTTTTAACATGCATGCACATATGTGATGCCATTTTCTGTTTTAATTAACTCTAGTGGACATTTCAAGACTGGACTCCCGTCTTGACTGTCACATGTAAGGACAGAGAAATCCCCCTAATCAGGCTAGTTTGCAGTATTTAAAAACAGGCAGCCCCCCCACAGAGCCTGAGCTCAGCAGGTTCACCTCATTTCAATCAGAGAAGCTGTGCTGTCAACTCTTTTAGAACAAAGACTTTTCAATGTGGGAAATTCACGCAAAAGCTCGGAGATCGTTTCAAAGGCGAGACTGAAATGACACAGATGTTTAACCTGGAGATCTTGAAGACAGAACAAAAAGTTTTTCATGTCTCATCATGTTTTGTCTTTGACACCTAGAACAGGAACACAATGCCACTGAGCAGCCAATTTAAATGTCCCTGAGACTTTTAACCAGCACGTGAATGAATATTAACCGTTTAAGAACCTGAGGACTTATTTCTTAAGTAGCTTCTGATCATGAGGGACGTGTTTCTACATCAACATCTTCTGTCAAAGTTAAAGTTTTGTGTTCTTCTCGCTGGTTTCCTGTTAAGAAAAGCTGATGTCACATACTTCGGTGCACCAATCAGAGTTTTTAGCAATGTTTGAATCAATATGCGATGGCTGATGTCGTCGCCACCACCACAGTCCTAATAAAGCAGATAAGCTGAGTCTTTCAGTGATAAATTTGTGATAAATAAAAACTTTGTTGCATATTTAGTCATCAGTCTTTACTGTTGTTGAGTAGTCAAAATTTTTAGGAGAGTGTTGGGAGAGTTTTAAAATTGTAAACCCATCATTCAGTCGTCATAATTTAGTGAAGTGCAAATTCCACTTTTTTAATTATTTTTACACTAATTACATGTAGTAATGTCTGTTCAGACAGAAGGTACTGCATATATAGTCAATAAAAATATGGGATCAGGCACTTTATGAATCTATACGAAGATGAGAGGAAAAAGGGAGAAAGACTAGAGGGAAATAACGTAAAGAACCAGAGTTCACCAGAGGCCGAGCTGGACACAAACACAGAGCTCCCACTGACACAATCAGCGCCTGTAAATCTGTCACTGAGCTGTCTTGCAGCAGACATCTGTAGAATTATTGCAGCACATCGGCTGACTGAGGCGAATTAAAACATTCTTTATTTTGTGTTCTTCTCTGAAGGCACATTTAAATTTAAGGTTTAAATTGAATTAAAAGTACGACTCCATCTAAAATTCCACTTAATTCAGAACTTGTGTCCAAAGAGAACATGTGTATAATAGACACTGTGTTCAGCTCTGCTTTTTTAATCCAGAGACATACCAGCGAACATTGCAGTGGCCTCTTTGATTGGCTCCGGGATGTTCCCCATGTCCCCAACCTCCGACCCGTCTGCGTCGGGGCGCGGCAGGGAGGACATGGCCTGGATGGTGCTCAGGTCGTGCTCCAGCTTGAGGATGAGCTCCTTCTGCTCGGCGCTGGTCCGCACGGCAGAGGAAAACTCCACCTGCAGCTCCGCGTAACGGCCTGTCGAAAAACAGAGAGCAGATATAATTATTTATCATTCGGGTTTCTCGTTTATCTTCGTATTTTTGTTTTAAATTTCTAAAATAACTCACCTGTGGAAGCTGAAAATGGCAGAAGCAGTCCAACATTTAAGATTCCCCATAAAGTCTAATCCTGCCTGCTTTCTAACTGATCTCTTTCTCTGAGAATACTTATTTCACATTTAAATGTTCAACAAAAAACACATTTCAAACATGATTTCTGGGCAAAGAAAAAAAAACTACAACAGCACACTTTTAGTATTTGTATAAAAGAGATTTACTTCAATTATCACACCTAGGGTGCATGTGAATAATAATGATGATGAATCAAATGTCAATCATAACAAATACATTGTGAACGTTTCATACAGTGATATTGCTTTTCAATGTTGTAGAAGGGACTGTTTTACAGTGCTGAGAACAAACAACATGATACGTTTAGTAAATAGAAAGATAAAGAAACAATGATACGTGAGGAAAAACGAAAGGGAGGGGGGAGACCCCAAAGGAGAAAAAAAAGCATCTCAGGAGTGACAGAAGTGCTGGGGAAACAACTTTCAAAAAACATCTTAACCATCCCTTTACAGTCATGCAGCCTTTTGTACTACAACACACATGTACGCACACACACTCACAAGAGAATAAAAAAAACAAACAAACAAACAAAAGAAAAAAAAAGCAGTGGGAGAAGTTATGAGAATTATTACTTCCACATTGTTGGTGACAGGTTGGACAAATCATCTAGAAACACTCTGAACTCGCTAAAGCCTCAACAAGCATCTTAAAGCTTTCCAAAAGGGGGAGTTGAAGATCTCCCCAGGTCATTTGGTTGTCAGACTACACTGTGGTTTAAGCTATGGGTGAACTGAAGCGACGACACAAAGTGGCAACATTCAGAAAAGAAAAAAAAAAAAATGTCAGCAATCTTTTTTTCTTTCTTTTTCTTTTTTTTTTTTTTAAACAGAGGTGGAAAACTACTTCACTATTTTGGCTTTTTGCTTCCTCTTTTTTTTAATCTTTTTTTTTTAAAGTCTGCAATGCAAGCATTCGCTGAAATGTTTTTATTGTTCCAGAGTTGATCTCTGGGCGTTAAAACCTGTACAGTTAAGCATGAAAAATAAATCAAAGTGATAAGAGGAAATGGTTTAAGACTTAAAATTAGCTCGAGCCAACGTGAGTGAAAATAAAATAAAAATAAAAAAAGCACGCAAATAAAGTCGAGGGGTTGGGGGGTTAAAGGATGAGTGTATTGTGCTGTATTGTGTGTATGTATTACTGAGTGTGCTATGAATACAGCACCACTGATTCGGAAAGTGTTTCCTTACAAAACCCACTTCATAAGATATATTCTAAAAGTATTACAAAAAACATCTGAGGTTTTTTCTTTCTTTTTTTTTTTTTTTTTTTTTTTTCCTGAATATGGTGACCAGTGCTGCTGTTCGGGCTTCCATTACAACCAATATGTCAAATGAATAACCACTACTTCAACAGATCATACAGTAAAGCTTTACAACTTCAGAAAACATGATATGATATACAGCATCTGTTACACCTTTACAATGTTATTCAACAGTGTATAGAATCATCTGATTTAAATTTGTAGAAAAATATCTGTGGATCATGGAAAAGTCCTGAATCGTCCCTTCTCTCCTCCTGCCTTCAAACAAAAGCATACTGTGACAATAGTGAATCAATAGCTACTTGATCGACGACCGTATTTACACGTCTCTTTTCCAAATAACCATTAGAATTGGCACACGTCATTATCAATACCTGTAGTGCCATTATTAATGTCACAGCAAACCTGACACAACAGAAAAATACAAAATGCCCTATGAATAAATTCAGTGTTATTACAGTGTACGCTGTTTCTGCATGCTTCCTCCTTCATTCAATGCTCTGGCCTTTCGCTGCTAGTTTAGGTTATGTACAACGTAAGAAATGCATTGTGGGAAAACAACTGTCTGAAATAAGACCCGGACCGAAAAACAGGTCAGTCGTAAGAATACACGAGTTTTCTCCTCTTTTTTTTTTTTTCCTTTTTTAACTCTTTCACTGCACCCCAGCATTTATATATAACCCTCTCCAGAGAGCTGAGATAAACTTTACCAAGTACCAATATGAAGTGGATGAGAGATCATTTCGCGGGATATATTATTACGAACAAATCAGGTGAAGTCGTCTACAACTAATGACATCACTAGTTTGGTGCCCTGCTTGGCAGTTAAAGGCACAAATCTGATGATCTCACGTGGTTTAGGTGAGTTGATGGATCTGGCTATAAAATGGCGAATGGGTTAAGTGCTTATACTTTTACAGTAGCTATTCATCACCATAAAACGTACTGTGGGTGTTTCAGTCCGAGCAGTCCAACAGAAGGCAATAACCCCTTTAGTATTCTGCAGAGGACAGATGTTTTACATCAGTCGTCCACAGGAAGAGCCAATGGTTTTGTAGGAGTTTACAATTATTAGATACATTAGAAAATCCAATTTTAGCTAATGCGTCTTAATGCAGTGCAATGAGGTTATCAGTAACGTTTGACAGGCTGCCAATATATCTGGATGTGCGTTCAAGGATAAAAGGGGGGAGGCTTAAAGATGGACTGAGGAGATTTTGGATAAAAACAGGTGTTTACTCATAATATCTACAACTGTACAGGACAATGGGCCCTTTTCTGTCACACAGCTATCTGTAGTTTGAAATAAGGGGCTGTATAGGAATACAGTTCATCACGTAGAAAACATGGGTACAGCTATCTTATGTTTCAATTTTAGTGTTAGGATGCGGATGCAGAGTCTGTGCTTGGTTCACAACCACTTGTTTTTTTTTTTCTCTTTTAAAAAAAGGCAGACATTTCCCAGGATCCCGGGATCGTACTCTTGTTGTAGTGTTTACAGACCCTGTCCAAGGTAAGATCCTACTAAGTGCTTTGATACGTGGACTGCAATATAAATTCTGCATAATCATAGGCTGGCTATCTGTTCAATCTGCGTAGCACACCTGCTAGCTGGTACACTTCTCTAATCTCAATTTGGCAGATATGACCTCCTTCAAGTTAACATGTGTTCTCAAGTTTAGGTAATTTCATTTGACCTATTTGACAAAGTGTATACAATTGGACCTGTTAATTATGTTAAATGTGATTAACGAGTGGGTGGACTCTAATCTAAAGAAAGCTGCATGCCCTGCCGAGCGTTAGTGTCGGGCTTGCCCAAGAAACAGCGGAGAGAAAAAAACAAAAAAAACATTATCGGAGAACAGAAAACAGGAAAAGAGATATGCTATCATATATTCACTGATCTTGATATGTCCTTTGATTCTCTAGCTAGCAATTTTAAGAGCATAACTGTTGTGGTAAAAGCTTTATGCTTACGGGAGCATGAACTGTAGCGAACACATTTTTCAAAGCTATTGAAATGACACTAAACTTTAGGATTCATGAATATACAAACAAATGAGAACTAGTACATCTTTGTAAATATTAACCAATACTGCCGGCAGTCTATACGTCTAATAAAAATGTTACTTGCCCTCAGGAACAGTATAATCCCTTAAAAAATAGACAACTCAAATGATAAGACATTAAATGAAAAATACAGCACCTATAAATAAGCAGAATAAAAACCAAACTATAAATGCAAAATAGCAATAAAACCAAGCTACAGTAAATCATAGTATTACACTACTTTGTGAGAGGATTAATGTAATGGTAACGCATCAAACAGCTTAAAGAAGGGTGTCAGTTGTGCACTAGTAGTGTGTGCAAGTAGATACGAAATATGACCCAACTCATTGGAAACACTGAACACTCCTCAATCGCACACACTTGTGGCACACGCATGTATTGACAGGCGTGTGTGTACATGCACCCGCGCACACACACACGCACACACACACGCATACATACACAAAGGGGAGGCAGTAGGCTGACAGGCACTGAGGGTTTGTGTGGGACAGGGAGGAGGTGATATGCCTTATAATTTGTAGTGTATACAGTAGAATTCAATGCAAAAGACTTACATCCCTGGATACAGGATAGACTGGAGGAGAGTGGTAACTACTCATTACCAGGGTTGGGGTGAATTCACTTTGACGGCAATCTACAGGAAGTACAGAGTAATCAAGCACTGTACATTGCAATTTATTTGCTAGAACCCATTTTTTCAGTCATAAATTTCATTATTGATAATCTTAAAATTAATTCTGAGTGAATTGACCTCGACCCTGACTTACATGCAGGCAAATACAAATGCATACGACACGCGCACACACACACAGACAAACAAACATACACGCACACACACACTCTTCCTGATTTGGCCTATAAAAAGATGTTCGTTTGTGAACAGAGAAAATTTGTCGGTGGTGCAGACACACACACACACAAACATACACACACACACCCACCAACACCCAGCAGGTCCAGTGCCGGGGTGTAGAGATGTGCTGTGCACAACCTAAAACAACAAGAGACACGTAAAGTATCACCATGTCAGACAGCTACAGTACTACGTGAATTCATTGTATCGTATTTCAACAATGCAACATTATTCCACTCTAATTTGCTTCTTTTTTTTTTTTTTTCAAAAACAGTAACTTGTTATTCTCTTATTTTCTGTTCTTATTTTGTACTAATTAAAAATGCTTCCTAAAATTCCCTATTTTGTACTCTTTAGAGTCAATAGACTGTGCAATCTCTTATTGGCAACCAAATTGCAATATCAAAAAAAGAGATCATCCTTCATCCTTAAAAGAAGGCTTTAAGGAGACAGAAAGGGGGTTCCTTCCTTCCTTCCTCTTCAGATGAGTGCGTGTGTTTGTGAGGAATTAAGAAATCCTTCTGGCCATCACATGGCTGTCAGCAGGATAGGATATGGGACACAACAGGTCAAAGTTCATCTTTCTTACATCAGTAACCATGGCAGCTCAGCCGGCAGGCCTTCCACTACCCTCTTAAGAGTGTAGGAGTGAGATAAAAAAGAAAACATGCTGCCATTGAGAAGAGAACGAACAAACAAACACACACCATTTTTGGGTGTGCATACATACGCACAGGTGCACACTGACACAACCCCTAACATACAAACACACACACACACACACACACACACACACACACACACGCAGTGAGTGAAAAAGGCAAAGGGTTTGTAACAGTCACTCTACAGTGTGAAAAATGAGGCGTCTCACTGAGTGAGGGGAGGTTTGTGGACACTTGGGAGGTGAGAAGAAGAGCGGAAAAAATCTCCTTTAAGAAAGTGAGAGTTCTTGTAAGAGAGTTCCTGTCTCTATCTATCATCTATCAGTGTCTATCACTGTGACAGCTGCTGTGTCAGGCCTTGCCTGTGTTTACTGAGTCCAGGTTTTGACCCCAGCTGTGGGTCAGACCCCAGCTCAGGACTAACCAGTCTGGTGCACCAGTGGCTGGTGATAGGGGGAGGTACAGCAGGGCCGGAGGCCAGCAGGACGGCTAAGTGCTTTTCTCAGTACAAAAACAAAACTCAGTTAAAAAAAAAAAAAAAAAAAAAGGAGAGACACGCAAGTTCTCTTATTTTGTTCTTCTAAGTTTTCAGTAAATCTTCTTTTTAAGGGTTTTGCCAACCACTCTTTGTTTCTTTCCTCTTTTGGGAAAGCTTCTATGTAATAAAAATGGCTGCTGAGCTTGACTTTGGCTGTGTCCACTCTCCAACTGGAACAGAGCAGGAGGGGTCCAAGGTTAGAGGTCGTGAGGTTATGAGACAAGAGGGATGAAGGATGGTCAGGGGGAGCTAGAACTCCCACTCTGAGGGATCCTCTTTGCTTGCAGCCTTCTCCAGCCTGTGGATGATGTTATTGAGATTGGCTGCTTTCTTCTTGCGCAGATTGTTGTCCCTGGGGTTTCTGGCAGGGCCAGAGGCTGGGATGTTAGTACTAGAGGCAGAGCTACTGGAGGACGCCTCTGTGAGGCTGAAGAGCCCCAGTCCACCCTGTCCACAGCTGGAGCCTGGCCCGGCTAAGCCTGAGGTGGTGCAGTCTAGCTCGGCAGGGGAGTTATTAGAGCCCCCTGCCTCGGACTCAGCCTCCATGTCGTGGTCTTTGCATGATCCTCCGTGATCCTCCAGGCCCAGTCCTTGGCGTGTCTCCACTGTGCCCTCAGATTCTGTCCCATCACAGCTGTCCCCCTCTCCTGATTTGGACCCGCGAAGGGAAGGGGAGCCCCCCTCACTGCCAGGCCCCATCCCTCCAGCTGCCTGGATCTCCTCTATGAAGAGCTCTCGCCGGATACGTGACCTAGTAGAGACACAGGAATTAAAACAATTTAAACTTCATTGATGTCCAGATAATGAAGGAGTGTGCTGACACGGTCAGGGCAGTAACTAAGCCTCTCCATATTGCAACAATATCTGAGACAATTGCCCTTTATTTAATAACAATTTAATATAAAAAACCTTTTAGAAAATGTATTTATACACAGATCTACAAAGTAAATTCAAAGGAGCAAACATGATTAGAAGCTTTTTAAGTGGGAACGAAATTAGATTTACTGAAATGCTGTTAATGCCCTTTGAAGAACAGCTTGTGCTGACCTGTAATTATGGAACCAGTTGATGACAGTACTGGTCTTTAGGTTGAGCTGGGAGGCCAGCTCCTCAATGGTTTTCGGTGAGGGATAGGGTTTCTGCTGGTAGGCCCTTTTCAGGGCCTCCTTCTCTTCGGGGCCCAAAACCACCCTGGGCTTCTTCAGGTGCTGCTGTCCGGGGCTCTGGGAGCCCTGCATGTAATCTTGTCCGACTAAACCCGCATCCACAGAATGGCCATCACTCAAGGAGCTCAACCGCCTCTTCATGTACGCTGATCGGTGACAGAAAAACAAGAGGAGGAAGTAGTTAGTTAGTACCCCAGGAAGAAAAATTAGGAATAGCAAAATTAAAAACTGAAGACTTGTTCCAGCTCATCGTTTTTCTTTTCTGTGATCACAAATTAAACATAAAAAAAAATATTTAAAGGCGTTACTTTGGACTTTTACAATATATTGATCAAATCATCAAGATAAAATTATTTGATAATTATGATTTGTTAAAGCCCTTGACTGATCCGTCTTGTAAGCAGACTGTCAGGAGAAAATCTTTTTCAAGATTTGGGTCAGACGGTCTTGTTCGTCAGAAGTCGGTCACAGTTGATGTCTCGTGTTTGACGGATGCACGCCGCCAGGAAATGTTACCTACTGTGTGCATCAGACAAAAAAAATCCGACCATCCTCTTCAACATCCACTAGGTGGTGCTATCGTCTTTCTCAGGACTTCTAACAATGAAAGCATCTCTTCCATTTTATAGCAAAACAAGCAGCACCATTCACTCGGGGCACCAGCGGCTGAAAATGAACAGCTCATGGCAGCTTTGCATGAGGTTGACATTTTCTCAACCCCAATACACGCTGCCAGATATATTAGTGTTGCTGGAAAATAAAAACCCTCAGAGCAAGGTTAGACCACTCTGAAAGTTGTGTGTTGCCTCGCAGGCTTGTACTACACAAAGGGTGAGAGGTCAAATATGGTTACCCTGGACTGGGTCCATGTCTTTCCTCTGGGCACCGCTGTTGGGCAGAACTTTTCCCCATTGCTATTTGGATGCATTACTTTGGGGTCAATAATCTAAAACGAAGTTGAATGGAGGGTAACCACACCCGTCCGAGCCCCTAACACACTTGTGTGAGGTCAGTTTTGTTTTCCTGCCCTTGTGTGTAGTTTGTGTCATCAGGAGGGGAAACTGATCCAGGATGGTCATGCCTACTGGCAGGTTCAAATCTGTGTGTCCCATCTGTACAGAGAGAGAGCTTGAAGTGGGCAGTCAGGAGGGGGATCACTGCGAGGCAGCGAGGAGGCCGAGGCCTCTGAGCTTCGCTGCTCCTTAAACGCATCATGAACACAGACGAGAATAAAGATTGACGGAGTGACAGAGCGGGCTATGGCCTAACGTATGATAAAAATACAAGCTTATAGACACTGGTGATTATTATGATGACGATGATAATGATGAAGAGGAGTGCTGATGACTGTGAGTAAGCAGGCCTGCGGCAGTCCCCTAGCTGTCACATCTAATACAGTATGTGATGTCTGCAGTCCTGATTGGGACTGACATCACACCAAGATGACTGTGATCTGCACAACATGCTCTGCTGTCCTGCACAAAGGATTTTGTGAGTGCAGATGTGCATGTGTAATTCAAAGGCTTTTTTTGTGAATGTATTTATAAAGTAAATGCATGCTTAAGTAGGCGACATAAAGGTTGTCTCAGTCTTTTGTTCATTATCTCTGCAGGCATGCTGCTCTGTAAGGCGTTCACGTCTCGTCGTCAAGCTTTGACTACACACCTTTCTTCTCCAGTCGTTTCATGTCCATGAGTTTCTCCACGCTGTGTGGGTCTTGGAGCCAGAGCTGCATGCGGACGAAAGGCTCTCTGCCCTTCAGGCTGAGCTTGTGCCAGGGTTTGGGCCTGGCCAGCAGGTCTGAGACAGAACCCTGAGTCAGACCCAGGATAGTCTCCCCAAACAGACGTTGGCCTGGTTAGACGAGTGAGAGAGAGAGAGAGAAAGAGAGAAAGGGGGGAAATTAAATGGTCATTTCAGAGAACTGATTCAAAAGGTGAATCATTCATTACTAGGGGAAGGGGGGCAACAAAACCAAGTGGACAACATCGTCCGTGTTTCTTACCAAGGTTATTATCAGTCAGCACCTCCTTAACCTTCTTGGTGATAGCGTAAGTATCAAGCTCAGGAGACATTGCAACCATTTCCTGGATACTGAGACCCGAATGACCAGGTACAGGTAGCGGGGTGCCGAGCTGAGACTCCCCACCTGAGGGATCCTCGGACAAAGGTTTGAGACTGGAGGACTGAGAGGCGAGCGGATCCCCTGCTAGACCGTTGACAGACTCCTCGGCTGAGCTGAGGGGCGACTCTGGAGCCGGGCTGCAGCTGGCGGATGTCTTAGGAGTACCCTCTGCTTGAGCAGAAAGATCATACAGGTTAGAAGACGTGTTAGCGTGCAGGGAAACAGAGTTTCATCTCCTCTCCCTGCTGGGTTTGGGAGGGACTTCAGTCATACTACATCAATTAATTTAACTCCTGTTAAACAAACAGCAAAGGTGCTTAAGTTTTCAGTTTGAAGCTTTTTTGGCTTCCTCCTCCTATTCCTTCATCTCCCTGTCTCTGTCTGTGTAGTACTGCTGTGCAGCTCAGCAGGCTGGAAGAGAGCAGTCATGAGGAGCTGTCAGTGTACATTAGCTGCTGTTTACACCCCCAGAGAGAAAGAGAGACACACACGCACACACACACACACACACACACACATACACACACAGCGCTGCCATCTGGCGCTGCAACACTAACTTGTCTATGACATGACAAACCAGCAGCTTGCTGGCTGACACTGCCACAGCACTGAAGATTGTGGGGGGGAGGAAGGAGGAAGAGGGGGGGTTGGTGGTGGGAGGAGAAAGAGGAGCGTGGGTGGGGTGAGTGACAGACTGACAGTAACAACTAGCCACTAGCTCTAATCAGGCTTTCAGTGTAATGCTCTAGCCCAATGAGCCTGGTTGTGTGAATCCATATACTCTATGTACTGGTGTGTGTGTGCGTGTGTGTGTGTGTGTGTGTGTGTGTGTGTGTATGAGATCTGTTTACCTTGGTTCTGAGCTGGCTGGATGTGTGCGTTTTGCCCCTGGTCTCCATTGAGCCACGGCTGCATGCGGAGGTATGGCTCTCTGCTCCTCTGGTTCAACTTGTTCCACGGTTTGTGCCGAGACAGACTGTCACTCAATATTCCCTGAAACACACAGCCGGAGAATGGTTCAGACAGTGTGGAGTAAAAACAGCGTAATAAAAACAGCAAGGGCAAAAAAAAAAACACACAAGCTTTTTTCCCCCCCTCCTCCCCTCACCTCTTTGGAGTCCTCCTGGTTGTGGTTGTCCTCTCCTGTCTGGCCAGTCATGGCCCTGCGGTGGTCTGTATGCATATTGCTCCACCACTGCTCTCTCCAGTAACCCACTCCTCCAGAACTTCCCGAGCGGGCCGACCCTTCGGAGCTCCGACCCAACCTGAGAGCTCCGTCAATAGACATGTCGATCCCTGAAGAAGCCCTGCTCTCTCTCTTCACACTGGAGCTGAAGTCCAGGATGGGAGACGGTGATGAGGGGGAGGACAAGAGGGAGCTGGAAGGCTTCTTGAGGGAGAGTGCCAGCGGGTTGTAAGGGGGGAGGGGAGCGGTGAGCGGGGAGCTCAGGAGGTCCCTGTGAGATGCAGTGGATGATGAAGAGGAAGAGGAGGCTTTGAGCATGGGCTCCAGCGCCGCCTGCTGGGCCTCCATCTCTCTGCGAGCTTGCTCTAGGATGGAACGGATTGCCTCGTCTGAACCACTTCCCCCTCCAGCTCCTATACTGCCTCCGCCCCCTCCTTTCAGTCCTGTATACGAGGGTTGAGCATGGGACAAGTCTGTTGAGGGAATAGAAAAACGGGTCGTCACATGAGACGCAGACTAACACTCACAGCCACAATGTATCATCTTCAACACTCTGAGTCCTCTGGAGATGGAAAAAAAAAAATACGACTCACCAGCTTTCTGCACCTGCAGCTCTCTTTTGGCCTGCTCCAGAATTGACTTGATAGCCTCATCTGAACCCGCCTCTGGGGTGCGTACACGGGCAGTGATGTTACCTGGAAGGAGAGAAAAAGGGAATGGGAGATGGGAAAAAATAAATAAATAAATAAATAAAAAAGTCAGATTAAAAAGCAAAGATAGCCAACAATAACGGAGCCTATAAAAGGACAGAGTAATTACACCATAGCACGGCACAAAGAACAACATTCCCACAATTGAGCTACAAGGCAACTACACTGGAGGGATTGTCATAATTTCTCTGGTCCCTCTGGAGCTCACACATGCACACGTGCTACAGGGTTCGTACAGTAAACGCTCCCCACAGAATAACAACTACCAATAAAATCCCTAAATACACATGCTAGCTTTTCCTTTGACGCAAGTCACTGGAACTGTGCGGTTACCTTCAAGGCACATGTATATCTGCGTGCCTGCCCGCAAATTAATAAAAAAACGCCAACTCACACACACGCACGCACGCGCGCACGCACTCGCACACAACATAGATACAGTTCACCCCAACACAAACATGCCACACGGACAGAACGTGCTACAATCTCTGTGTGTGAAGGGGACAGACCTGTGTGTGAAGCTGTATTGGAGAGGGCTCTCCGCTTCGGAACATCCTGAAACACTCGGCTAAGCTGGGGCTGGCCTGAGCCCTCTGTTAAAAACAATATACCACACACTATGTTACAGCACTTGTGTGTTTCTTTGTTTTTTTTGTTGTTGTTTTTTACAGCTAGACTATATGGTGCCCTGTGATCAAACACATGGAATGTGTGGACACTTCCATCCAAAGCACATTATAGTACCATAAATGCATTGATCTTCACCATCTGTGGCCTCTTCTACCTCCAGGAATATTAAACTCATTCAGAGTAGTGAGGGATAAAATATTTAATAATGCGGATAAAAGCAGGAGTGGCCTTATTTTTATTTTTAACCAGGGTGGTAGACTTATGTTCTTTTGTACCACTGAGACCACCTTCAATCAGAAATGTCCTGATGCGTTAACAAAAGCAGGCACAGGCTAATCGAATCTACCCGTAGTTAACAGTACCCCTGCCTTCCTCCTAGTTCCCACCGATCAATACTATTGACGTGTGAAAGGTTTCTGTATTGACTGCGATAGCTAGGAGAGGCTCTTGGGATCAGTGCGTGACTAGGAACTCACTCAAAACACACAGGTGTGGCACAGGATGGGAGTTAGGAAAGAGAAAGAAAAATAAAAAGCTAGTCCATATTGACAAGCTAATCAATGGCTCTCTGCAGGGCTGTACACACACGCACACTCACACACATGCAAGACACATACACACACACACACACTCTCACGCACGCACTGAGACGTTCAAGATACACAGACTCACCTCTCTGTCGTCCCTGGATGCTGCGCAGAGCGAGAATGTTCTGCTCATCGGCGAGGAACTGCCTCATCTTGTGGAAGGGCTCCTTTCCTCGGATGGTTAGCTTGTTCCACGGCTTTGGTCTGGCCAGGATCTCACTGACCGAACCCTGGGACAGTCCCAGCACATAGTGGCCAAACACACGCTGACCAATGTTGTGCTTGATCAGCTGCTCTTTCACCTGCCGGGCGATCTCTGCAGTGTCCATGTCCTCCCCGTCCAAAATACTTCCCGTGGTGGCGTCAGAGTGGCTGGGTGACGGGGACGGGGCACTGCCAGCGGTGCTGCTCCCGTTAACAGGAGCCATGTCTGGGCTGGCTGGAGGTGGCTGGGGACTACTGGCTGCCAGTGGGATGGCAGCAGAGCCAGAGCCAGGGGTAGAGGTAGGGATGGAGCTGAGGGTTGGGGTGAAAGGGGTGAACAGTAGAGCCCCACTGGGGATTCCAGATGATTCCTGCAAGGCTTTGGAGTAGAAGGTCTGGAGCAGCTGCCGCTGAATCAGAGAGTTCAAAGCCATCTTACCACCCACCAGAGGGAACACGGGGGAGTAGAAGTCCTGTCCAATGCCCGTAGGAGTGAAAGGGTGCGTTTCGCCGCTGCTGGTGGTGGTGGCAGTGTTGAGGGGGTCCGTATGAGTGCGAGACATGGGGAGCTGGGAGGAGGAAGGGAGAGAGGGAGGGGGAGGAGGGGGCGAGGAAGAGGGGTCGCTGGGCATGGTCTCCTCCTTCGGTGTGGACTCTTCTGTCCCTTTTCGCCCGGCTGACCCTACAAGAAAGGTCAAACACACCATGCATTATGGGGGAGTCAACAAAAAAGGGGTTCCAAAAAGAGAGAGGAAAAAAATAAATAAATTAACAAAAGTTATCTTAATCAAGTCTTTTCCAAATTAGTGAACTTTGTTTTCCTTTTTTGCCAACCCCCCCAGACAAAGTGCCCATGCATTTGTGATTTCAACCTTTCTTGTAAGCCACAGCCTGGAAGAAAAAAAAGGACAAACAAAACAATTGACACTGTGCCACTTAGGCAGATTAGCTTGGCCCAGGGCTCAGTCGCACTCTCTTTCTCTCTCTCTCTCTCTCTCTCTCGCACGCAGTCAAAGTGGAAGTAACTGGACAGGATAAAATGATGTCCTTAGATAGCCAATACACCATGTGAATCCTCTTCCATGCTGCTGCGGTGCGCTCCTAAACACTCATAAATTCCATTGCAGATGCAGTATTATAGTCTTTAGTTCAGAAAAAAAAAATACATCCAGGGAAAAAAAATTGGAGCAATGAAACTTTTGAAAAACATTTTTTATGGCTGAACAGAAAACAAATGCATGTCACCGAAAACAAAAAACAGATGCCTTAAGTCACTCCTTTGCTGAAGTTAAGACTTGTACATTCTCCAAAACAATTATAAACTATATTTCCTCAGTTTTGCAACTACTAGAATCCATCTTGATGATAAACGCTGGGAGAAATATTATTCTAATGCAAAACCATTGAGACTTAACATGATTGAGTAAGACAGTAAGCTCCCCTTACTGTGAATGTTAATCAATTCAAAGCTATTCAACTATTCAAGCCTAAAGCCATGACATTTCAAACCCATAAACACTGTTGCAGAGGGCAGGAGTCCTCATGTAGGGGCGATAGTATGGTGTCCTCATTTTTGTGTAGTGCAACTTTGTTAGTGTTTGGAGACACCAGATAGTATGAGACTAAAGCGACAACATTTCTGTACCATTTCTTTTGCATATTTAGGACCCGATATTGCAAATCATTTAAAAAACATAGTAATAAATGTTCAAGTATTCTCAGAGAAAAAGAATCTGTGTGCATACATACAATATGTATGTATGCACAGCCCTGATGTGAATCTCATCACAGCCTTACCTGCAGCTCAGCCCTCATCTAAGCTCCCATGAACACTGGACTTCACTTCTGTGGGACGTCCTTTTTTTATGCTGGTCTGACCGAAGCTTTTGCCAACACGGTTCGGCCAGTGTTGATGAATCCAGCACTCACTATAAACTTACATTGGGACGGACTTACCGCTGAGCTCAGTGTTGGCGATGCGCAGAGCAGCGCTCTCGGACTGGAGACTACGGTTCCTCTCCAGCAACAGCACCTCCAGAGGTTTGGATGAGTCCTGATGGAGGGGAGGAACGGAACGGAAATTAACTTTCAAAATAACTCAGACCTCCCCCTTTCACAAGTAAGTTCATTTTCTGATCTAGTTATACAATTTTGTTTTGTCAATGACCTAATTACTATTACTGCAACTTTACGTGTAAAGTCCAGTGTGACAGGTCACGTATGTCTGTAGATTGTAACTTTTACCTGCATAGAGTCAGATGTTCCAAACTCCATTGACTTGAGGATACTGAAGAGAGAAGACAATTCATTATGAACCCCACAAAATGTGCGCACACACACACACACACACACACCCTGTAGCATGCCAGCTTTTCTATTTCAGTCTTTTCAAGGACACAGAAAGGATAGAGGGGCACGAGACACGATATAAAGCTACAGACATCCATGCTCAACCTTCATAAGGGCACTCAATTGAGTTAGATATCTTAAATGAAGACTTGCATCTTGTTTAACATCATTAAAGACATCAAACGCATTCAATAAATAGACCTGTGCTGAACACATACACACACTCCTTTGTGCGTGCTCCTTACCTCAACTCCTTCTTCACCTCCTCATAGTCAGCTTGCTTCTGCAGCTTCTCCTCCAGTTCCTGTAGATCACAAAGAGATGAAAATACATAAAATAATAAAAAGCACTCCTTGGAGCTTTGCGTGTCACAAACTTATTTCAGTGACTTCATCCTTGATAAGAGAAGAGGGTGAGTAAATGTGTGAATATAGTTACAGTTAGGTGTGATCAGCAGGAAAAAAGAATACAGAAATAGGCTCATTAGAAAAACCTAAAATGTCTGAAAATAAACTGTGGGTACCTTGAGAATGGCAGTCTTGCTGCTGAGCTGCTGCTCCAGCTGTGTTATCTGGGAGCTGGTGGTCTCTCGGAGTTTGGTCAGGCTGGCCTGCAGTCTCTGGACGTCCTCCACCAGCTGGGCGGTCTCCCTTTCTTTGGCCCTGAGCTCCGCCTCCAGACTTGAGTGGGATGCCACTTCCGCCGGCTGTTCCTAAAGGCCAGAGAGGGTGGCAGTTTAATCTGATGTGCGAAATAAAAGCTATACAACTAATTATAAAACCACTGATGAAAAGTCCTGATTTCAGAAACATTTAATGACTACAGCAATCAGTCCGCCAGACAGAAGCTGATCTGTGCACTGATTATCATTTCAAAAGGCCTCCCACGCTTCACTAATAATCAGAAGCTACTTTACTGTCTCTAAGTTAACCAAGTCTCACCTCTACAGTCTGCTGTGCAGGTCCAATAAATCAGTTAATCAATACACCAATCACCTATTGACTCCGAAGCCTGACCTTTAAGATCAGTGATCCATAAATTGGAGCTTTAAATCAGCTGACCGCCTGTAGCACAGAAAGGCCAAGCTGATCTTTAGCCTACCAATACCTCTCTGTCAGCCATCCAGCAAGTCAGTGAAGCAGTGAAATGTGTTACCGTGTCAGGGTCGGCCTTGGCCGGGCTGCTGAGCTGCTGGGATTGGTTACTCAAGGACAGCCGCTCTCGGAGCGACTCCGCCTCTCTCTGAGCTGCTTCTGCTCGCTGGAAGGAGAAGAGGAAAAGTTGAAGGAAAATCAACAAGAGGAGATTTTAACATTGTCAAACATGATTAATCTAATGCTGATGATCAATTCAGTGCTACTGTGTTGTGTGCTTTTTTTTGGTGTTCCCGCAACTCATCTCAATTTTCCACTAAGCCCACAGTTGAAAACCTACTTAATACGGGTAGATGGAGAGAGCAGACCGACAACAGAATAGAAAGACCAGGAAAGCAGAAGTTGTTCAAACGTAGTGGCATTCAAAGCAATCAAACTGAATAAAGTTTTCCAATACACCATCTTCTTCTACCAGCCAACTGTGCGACTGTAAGGAAAGGAAGGCCATGCCCTTCCAGCATAAACAAACACACACTAAAGGGTGGAGGTGGGGCGGGAGCGACGTACGTGTGGAATGACAGCCAACGGTGGATTTTTACTTAATTGAAAATATTAAATTAGTCCCCTGAATTGAGAAGATACCCGATGCCTTGTATTCGTGGCCAAGCTGCCATGCTCCAGTTGGGAATCATCTGCAACGTTGGCCAACTTGCCATCATTAGGAGTTACAGGGAGCCGATTCCACAGTGTTCCTAATTGCAACCATATTGAGAGCTGTTATTGACTGGGTGGGAGTTGGACTGCTAGTTGCAAAAGAAAAATCCTGTTTTCCATTTTCTCCTTATAAAAGCATATAAAAAGTCTGTGACTGAGCTGCAGGCCATGCTGTCATCCTCTGTAAACCTCAAATCAGAAGTGTGAATAGTGTGTGTGTGTGGCATTATAGTCGGAGCGCTAACCTTCGGGCTAATATTAACATTACATGCCTATGCTACCCCTTTAGCCACAAATCATACTCTTGGGCTAATAATGAAAGTTAACAACAATGACATTAACAGATACCACAGGAATATTTACAACACAAGGGCAGAGGCCACGCTGGGGGGCTTATTTCAGCCGGTTTAGTAGGTGTGTAATAAACATGTAAAACAAACAGCAGCCCGCACAGTAACACCAAAAGTCGGAATTTGTTAATAGACGCCACATTTTATTCTTCTTTGATTATGAACAAAGAAGAATATTTGTATTTTAAAAGGATAATGCTGGCCATGTTTTATATTTTTGGTGTTATCAAATATATCCCATAAAAAGTAAATAAATAAACTGTCCAACTGTTCAGGCCCCCAATCCTGTTTGTTCCTACTGAAGCATGCAAATGTTTAGTTTTGGGGAAAAGTTAAATAATTTCCTAAAAACAGCTGCACACTGTCAACTCAAGCATGAGTAAGTAGCGTATAGACTGCTAATCCCACCATGTAAGAAGGAGCGCTACCACAGGTCCATCATCTCAACAGCTGTCGGACTCTTTAACACCAGCAGGACTTTCTTTGATACATACATTTTTTACTTATGAGTAATTTCAACCTCACGTATAGGAGTTGCTGTGACTAATACATTTCCTAAGTGTGGGATCATTAAAGTCCTTCTCTATCTTATTTGTTTGGGACTATTTTCAGACGTGGATTAATAAACATTCGGTTGCACGTGGGAATCAAAATAAACTCCTGTTCCTTCATTCAGTCAAACTTTGAGGTTCACTGATGTGCCACAAAGAGCAGACGACATTTGTTGACAGGAAGATGAATACAGAATATCACTGGACCAGATCGTTTAAATCAAATTTACTTGCACAAGTAAATGCGCTCTTTTTCAGTGAAAGAACTTTCTCTGGATTTTATCAATAAAACTTGGGGGAGTCTGGTGTGGTGGACAAATTGGACAACATGTGTAACTCTGCCTGCATGAATAGTTTGGATGTTGAGTGGGTTACCTGATTGGCTCTTTCCAGGTCCGTCATCACCATCTCAATCTCATCGGCCCTGAGGAAGACATTTACTGTTACAACGGAGCATGTGAGGGTGCTTATGAGGGACACCGCGCACAAATAAAAAAACAAGGAATGGATGAACAGATAGATGAATCCCAGGGGGAGGAAAAAAGTACACTCACGTGTGTGTGTGTGTGTGTGTGTGTGTGTGTGCGATTGCTCAGAGAGAACACATTTAGAGAATGACGGTGCCGTGTCCATTAAGCTACTGTCTAAATTTCACCTTAATCCATTGATTGTGAACTCCATAACCCAAACAGCTTGTATGTGTGCATGCATACATGTATTTAAGTGTGTGTGTGTGCCTATGTGTGTGGGTGTGCACATGTAAGCCCCTAAACCCAGGCCACACTAAAACAGAGGGATTACATTAATAGAGCTCTAAGTCCTAATACAGCAGACTAATCTGCTATGAAGCTGTGTGATTGTGTCTGACTAATGGTCTAGATGGGGGCCATGGTTCACCTCTCACTTGCTAGAGGTCAGACAGCAGGAATACATCCCCATAATACCACATATCATTGGATTTTGGAGAAAAAGTTAAACAAGCGTCTTGTCATTAGTGTCATGAAGACCCTGTAACTTTTCTGCAAGCAGTGACCGAGATGTGGAAGAAACTTTGGGGACGAGTACGGACAACACTTGACACGCAGGGAATGTTAATTAATTGGTAAGACTTGCATTAAATTTCAGGTCATACACCACGCCTAAATAATTGCCTAAATATGATTACCTTCTCTGTTAATTAGTAGGCTGTGTGTGCTCGCCCCAAGATACATTTTGAATTTATTCGCTGCATGTGCAAGTTACAGTAAACAAATGCAATAAAATCCTGACAGAACGACTTTATTGGTGTTTGACGAAGTGTGTATTCGTGCGTGTTTATTTAAGACATTACTTGCCGATAAGAAGACGGCACTGAACGCCAAGATGTGAGTACATATGTGCACTGCCGTATCCATTAAGACCTTTTGATTTCTCTGCAATCTTTTGATAGTGAACCCAATAACCCACGCAGCTTTTGTATTTGTGTGTCACAGTATGAGAAACAGTGTTATGTCCCATAGGCTTGAGTACTACTGATTTGAATGTGTTTAACAAAACAGACACAGTTGATATTAGGTCAACATTGTGCCACAGGCAATGCAGCAAAAAGAATCAGATGTGGGTGGGAGAGCTTTTCACTCTCCGCTTTTATTCTTTCCCTAACAGTTAAAAGGATCTAGTATGCATTTAAGCAACATAATAGTACACTACCTCACCAGCTTTTATCCTGTCTTAAGCTATAGTGTGCGGGACCCACACGCGCACTCACTCGAGCTCGCGTACACACAAATGTAAGGTCAGAGAGCCAACAAGCCAGAAAAGCTTGTAATGGAGAGCGTTTATGGGTAGTAATGCAACCCAAATACACCACTGCTCCTGCTCCAAATGTGATCATTTAATCAAAGTACAGATGCACAAAGTCTTCTTAAATAACCTTTGGATTTGGCTGTATTTGGGAATTATAAAGGCAAAGCTAGAGGCTGAGGGCCAAAGCAGATCACAGGGAAGGGATTTTCGGCATATCCTGATACAGTCAGTCAGTCGCTGGGCAGGGGAGGAACTGTCCATGGCCAGCCAATGCACCCAGTGGAATTAATTCATCAAACACTGAACAGTAAAGGGTGAAGTGGGGGTCCTTGGTAATGACAAATCATGATTTTAGCCAGCAAAACTTCTCCATAAAGCTCTATATAGCAGCCACAGGGAGGAGCTATAGAGTAGATACACAGCAGCACTTGAAATCACATACACAAAACACACACACACACTCTTTTGTACCATGAAAGCCAATGGGTGCACCCAGTGACATCAGTGAGTACTGTAGGACTTCTGAAACAAGCCCAGGGCCTCTAAGTCCCTACTGTACTTCCTCCATCTCAGACAAGCCTTTTCATCTCTTATCATCTTCTCTGTCTTGCTCCTCACTCAACCGGCTCCTTTTTCTTTTTCCACCCTCTGCTTGCCTCTATCCTTTCCCCCTCAACCCGTTTCCCTTCCCATTGCCCTCCACTTTCTCTCCTTTCATCTTTTTTCTTTCCTCTTCCACCTCCCCTCTCTCATCTCTCGCCCTCTCTTCCTTGGCCTCTGTCCTCGGTGCCAGCAGGATATTCCCCTGATTTAGATTTTCATTTCTCTCCTCTATCGCACTCTTATCCCCTCTTCCTCGCTGTAGCCTCCAGCCCGACTTGCTTCTTGCCCTCTAGCTTTCATCACTCCATTCCTTTTCTTTCCTTGGCTTTCTCCACATTGCGTTTTCACAGCGTGTTACCTTGGGGATTTCAAGGAGGCTTAAAAAGAAGCTAGCTGCAATAGTGTGTCTGTGTGTTTGTGCGTATGTTGTGCGCCATTTTGTGTTTGTCTGTGCTTGAGATGGACACAGGAAAAGCCGATTGACTATGGCTTAATTATCAGCAATTAAATGCTTTTCCCAAAATGGTATCAGGCCTTTATACACAGATAAATCCACACACACACACACACACACACACACACAGAGGAGCATGCACATGCACACAGCATCCTGTGGGGCTGGGGATCAATATATCATTAATCTTTAACAGGGACTAAACGGGTAAAACGCATCCAGCCAGACCCTCACAGCGCCAACACAGAGAGGGGGCTACGCTACATCTGCAGGCCCTCCTCCCGCTGAAGCTCACACACTCTGGGCACTGCAACATTGACCAAATTCTCAGGGAGAGAGAGAGTGTGTGTGTGTACGTCAGAGTGTGCGCACGTGTGTGTGTGTATGTGTGTGTGTGTGTTAGCGAGTTGCATTTTAAAAGGCAGATTACCCGAATGCAGCAAAAGGATGGGGGGATTTGTCACGCAATGTCCTCCTTAGTGGAAAGTTTAGAGCATGTGTGTGTGTGTGTGTGTGTGTGTGTGTGTGTGTGTGTGTGTGTGTGCGTAAGTGTGTGTTTGTGCGCGCATGCTAATGTGCGCTTGTGTCTGCGTGGAAAAAGGGCATGATATGTATGGCGTTTGTGTTTCGCAGTGCCAAAATATACGCAGTCAAAGGGTTAAAAGTTGTGTTCAGCCAAACACTGGCGATCTGCTCAGCCAAGCAGTAAACGGGGGAAGGACTCCAAGGACTGGGAGGGTGCAGGGTTAGAGAGGGTTTGTGTGTGCTTTAAAGCGTTGCATTAAAATTTCAGATCACAGCACGCCACATAGTCAAGGACCCTGACTGCCTCAGGCTCACGAGTGAGTGTGTGTATTTGTATGTGCATGTGTGTGGATGTGGGCCGGCGTGTGTTTATTAGCTTCTGTAAGCAAATGGGGCCTACTATATGCGTCTTTTCAAAATGTGTTTTCTTCTGACATAAAAGGAACAGACAAGGACAAGAAGAGGAAGAAAGTGTGAAGAAAAGGAGCAGTGCAATGTAGTAATGGGGTAAGAAAATAATAAAAAAATGTATATGAAAAAAAAATAAATAAAAAAAAAAAGGGGTGGGGGCCCTCTGATAGACTATGAAACCTATTGATTAGTGCCATTACACTGCATGTTAATATCTTCCTGTGGTCTTTCCTTGTACGCTCACAATGTAGGGGATAAAAGACAAAGTGAGGGAGTGAAGGAGGTGGACCGGGGGAGGAGAAAAGTATTGTGAGGGAGAGAGAGGAGGGATCGATCTGTTTTTAACAGCCAATCAATTTAACAACTCTGTTAATGGAGAGACACAGTGAGTTTGGGGCATGTTAAATGGGGTGGTGGGGGGGGGACCCTTAAAAGCCAAGTTGATACTCTGCCGTACTTTGTGTACAGGGGACTTTGACTACTTTTAAATTTAAAGAACGAGTAAAATGTTTCACGGAAAGGGCAATCTGTTTTGCAGCGCACCAATTCCCAATAAAACACCATGAAAGACGGTTTCCCTTCTCAGAACTGTAAACTTTTCTGAATGTGGTTCGGATGCTCGAGTGGTTCTGGTTCCTGCTACTAATCCCAAGGGAACAATGGGTGTGAATGTCATAAAGTGCCACTTCACAGTGTGGAGTGCTGACATGGAAAAGCTTCTGTTCTCATCCTCGCCACCACTATGAGATCAATACTGATAGATGCCAACAGCTCCAGTAATTGAAGCCACCTTATCTTACAGGTCGTTAGTCAGAGATCTCAAAGTGACCCTTGTCTGCCTCTCCCCTCTGTCGTGACCCTGATGAATCACAAGGCACTTTAAAGGCGCCTAAAAAAAAAAAGAAAATCTTTATTTCGATGCTTGCTGTGGCAGCAGAGTGCATCACAATCCCCGTCAGTATTTACAGTGCATGGGTAATGCTGGGATTTGGAGGCTGCTGAGCGTTGTGGGAGACGATCCAGCTGTTGAGGAGAAAACAGTGGAGGGGGGAGTTTCCAGCCAGAGAGATGCACTAAACAGGATGATTATGTCAGGAACAGACTATGGAGGAGCCAGAGGGTAGAAGTCACCCGCAAACACACACACACACACAGACACACATAGATCAGCAAGAGACAGAGACGTACTTTGCTGTGGATTCCTCGTCATACTTGGTCTTCAAATCAAAGAGCTCGGCCTGAGTTGTTTCAAGTGCTGTAAGAGATGGGAAAACAGTTATTTGTGAGTTTCCTGGTGACAAGCTAAATGAAGAATATGTACGTGAGTATGAACAATACAGACATTTAATAAAAAAGTACTCAAGATTTGAAAGTTTTTAGAGTTTTTTTTAAGTTTTCAGAGGTCGGCACCAACTCATATCCAGTGATAAGGTTGCCATTTCTCTGAGCTCAGTTAAAAAAGTACCCAGGTGTATAAAGATCGAGTAGGCTGGTACCTGTCTGGAGGGACTGGGCCTTGTGTTCGGCCTCTTCCAACCTTGAAGACATGGAGTCCTGGCTCTCCTGGAGTTTCCTACAGAGGAAAAGAAAAGGGAAAAAAACAGGGAGCATAAAGTCACAGATAGATATACTGAGTCAGTAAATCTTGGGTTCACACTTTGTGGCAACTATTCTCTATTTTCCCACCATTTCTGAAGTGTTTTCCCCACTAAAATCCTCCCAACACAACCCACTCCTCATTAAGCAGCCCTATTAGGCAGGAATGTCTGGCCACTGGGGCACACTGCACCCAGGGGGAGGGAGAGAGGGGGGGGGGAGAGAGAGAGAGCAAGAGTTGAGTAAGAGAGGGGGAGGAGAGGGGCGACGCAAACCACAAGGATAAAATAGATTCATTCTTAGCATATAAAAAGTTAGGCTCTGCTGAGAAATTGCCACTGCGTGTAAAAACATCAATAATCTAGCACAAAGACAGTCTTTATGGCACTCTTTGATGCCCCCCTTCTCCGCCAATCTGTCTCTCCTGTCATCTCTATTTTTCTGCCCTCTACTTCATCCTTTCATCTCTCTCCCTCTCCCTCCTTCCCTCACTCCTTGCAGGATAAAATGCATCAGAGGTGCCATCCATTTACTGCCCCTCTCAGACACAGGAAGTCAGCTCTCGGCAGACAGGAAGGGGCCTATAAAATACTGACGTAAAGGAAATACAGTTGGACAATTGATCTTCAACCGTACGCCTGAAAGAGGCAGTGAGTTTCAACACTGCTTTGCAGCAGACACGATGATTGACAAGAGGGGGGAAAATGTGAGCTCTGTCATGTGCGTTTAGTAAACACACGAAATCAACTTGAATCGGGCCACAGACTTTTATCAAAATGATCACTGGGAAAGATTTCGTCTCAAGTGTTTTTAATGACTGTAATGGAGTGTGAAAGCATCAGTAGCGATCGCTGGCAGCGCGTCATGCTTTGGAGTTTAAGCAGAATATGATGCAACTGTGACGAAGTATTTCTTTAAACTGTGATAAATACTTTTAATCACTTACATGCAGGTAAAAGTAAAATACTAAAAATACGGTTAAATGATCAACCACCACAGAGGAAGTCATATAAACAAACTGATAGAGGGGAAAAGGTTCTTTTTAAAGTCTATGTGCAGCCTACAGATAATATGCAGATCTTATTAACACTAAAAACTTTAATGTGCTGCTTCAGTTTATTGGTTTTAATTTAACTTTATTTCCCAGTTAAAACTTTCTACATAGGTTTGATGTCACAGCTTTTAACTCCTGCTTGCCCTCAGTGAAAATGTGCCGCCTATTCAAGCCCCGAGGCTGCACCAGCTAATCATATGAGTGCTCATCATTTCGACTCTGTGCACATGTTTATTTATGCCTTTAATTCAAAACAGCTGCACATAGTTATCCCAAGATGACTACATTTAAGATTGACAGCTCAATTCTCCACCTGCGCTTTAATGTGGATTCACATGATCATTTTAGCTGCCCATTGTCATATGAGTCTGGATGTACTGAGCGGTGTAGGAAGAAAGGCGCCCAAGTCTGTTTGTTAAGTGAATCAATTGAAAGACTGGCCTATTAGTTTGATCATCTTTATGTTGAATGGGCTTCTTATTATATCAGAGTAGCTCTTTTTAGACTTTGCAAGAGTTAATAACATTTCAGAAGTTAGAATAGTTTCTTTCATCTTCCTAAAATATCTGGTAGTAATTTTGAGTTTATTTATTACTGCCACAGGCTTTGTGTATATCACAAAATCACACACGCTGCAAAATGCCCTGAAAATGGGTTTGAAAAGGAAGTAACCCATTAAATCAAAATATATTACTTGTGTCAAAATAAAGTGACACCCAGGCACAAATTGTGCCATTACAGTTATTTGGTGGGTTTCAATCAGTTACTGTAGTACATTTCCAGACACAGTAGAAGGCTGTGGCAGCAATTATTCAAAATAAAATGGCTGAAATATATCGTGGTAGAGACAGAAAATAAGAGTCTGCGGTGTTGATTCCCATCAAGACAAGAATGGCAAGCACCCACATGACAAAAATGCTGGCATTGTCTTTTATGTAGGTTATTTTCCATTCCTGCATTCATCTGCAAAAATCATCTGGCAGGCAATGTCGGGGAAGGATAAGCAACAATTTGTTGATTAAACTGATAACTACGAGCGAACAATCCAAGGACTATTAGCTAAGAAGAAATGATTGAGTCGTGAATAGCTCTGCTAAATAAAGTCAGAAAATCAAAAATCGCTCAAAGATTAGGATCGTAGCAGCTCTGCCTGAGGGCACAATGACCCACAGGTTTAAAACGGCAAAATAATGCAGAGGGTGTTATTTGAAACACAGCTGCAAACTCACACACACACAAACACACACACACAACAGTTATACCTCTCCTTCTCTGCATAGTCGTTGTGTAGCTGGAGCTGCTTTTCTTGGGCCAGGTTCTCAGCTTGATTCTTCAAAGACTGCTCGTACTCGCGGATCTTCTCCTTCAAGGCCTTGATGGTCACCTCTAAAAAAAACCAGAGAACATGAAGGAAGAGTTAACATACATATATAGACAATTTGCAAATTATGCTGAAAACAAACTTCCAGATATGAGAAAAACGGCAGCGATGACGATAACACTTTCGACGGGAGGGGCAGGTTGACCTTTATTTCAGGAACAACATCCTGCATTCTTCCTCTGTCAGCACAGGCGAAGGCTGTGGCCCCTATGGCTCCTGCCTAATCTTTACATCCATGATTGGTGTAGAATATTCAACGTTCACCACTATAGATAGGGTGTATTCATTAGGGCTGCATTAGTGCTGAAACCCCATAACCTGCTGACGGCTGAGCTCTGTATGGGGGCAGCCTGAAATAAATCCAACACATAACTGGGGTAATAAATAGGCCTCAGTGTGTGTGTGTGTGTTTCTCAAAGAAAGATATAAGTGAGTGAGACAATGATAAAGAGCATTGCTGCTTGCTTTGACTGAGGGCTCTTAGCACTTTGTGTGTGTGTGCGTGTGTGTGTGTGTGTATGTGTGTGTGATTTAAACTCCAGTCTCACTGCTCTGACACATAATCAATAGAGGAGAGTCCCCTCAGAGCCCTCTTACCCCTTAACTGCTTAACTGAACTTTAAACATTTAGGTTGCGGGGATCAATGGCCCCCGCACTCTTTGTATGCGTGTGTGTGTGCGTGCGTGTGCAAGTGTGCGGGCGGGTCCGCGTGTGTGTTTAACAGGAGTGGGAGTTCCACAGTGTGTTTTGGGGTTTAAATATCCCCCATCTATTGAGGCGGGAAGGAGGGATAAAGGATGAGGGAACAGGAAAATCAATGGCAGAATGGAACCCTGCCGCTATCGAGCTGTTCCAATTAACTCTCGCTGAGGAAAGGGGGATTCCAAAACATTCCCTGCTCGCTCGCTCACTCCTCCTTTTCGACTGAAATTACACCACTTTTATTACTGCTTCTCACTCATCTCCCTGCCTTTGTCAGTTTTTCCATCTTTCTTTACCCTGAGGTAGCCCGTCGTTTTTTATTCATGAAACTGTGCCTCATGTTTTTTTTTTCCCCCCTCTCACATCGCCCGCCCCTGAAAAATGTAAAACCTTGTACATTTTTTTGCGTTTTCTGAAACATTTATGAGACATTAAAATATGTGAAATGTGGCCTCTTGCTTTGAAAGGGGCTTCTAAATACGTTTCTTTGACCTTACATTCACAATCAAAAGCACAAAGGCGAGGATATGCTCAAGCATCACCCTGGATAAAATATCAACTCTAATATTTGCGTCAATAACCTCGTTTTGAATAATAATGTTTCAGTTTGATACAAAAAGATGACAAGTCATTTTGTTGTCGTCAAAACCCAAATTGAAAATATGCAACATGTATAATCGTGCTTTGATCACATATCCTGTTCTCATGACATGGCAAAATCTTTCTCTCTCGGGCTGCATGGATTCAGAGTTTACACTTTCATACCAGGCCCCTCTGTATTTTATTCCTTTTATTTATTTTCACAGGGACAATGCACACTGATAAACATCATGTAAATATATCAGTGATAGCCAAAAGGCTCATTTTCAACTGTTGTGCCTTGGCAAGATGTTAAATTAGCCATTCACATAAAAATATGCGTAGGAGTTCTCTCATTCTCACGGCCGCTGCCTGCTTCACCATCTCTGCACATTCAGTAGTAGGAAGACGCATTACGTGGGAGAATATGACATTAAACAGTGCCGAACTAGACAAAAAATATTCATAGGTGTATGAAATTACGATATGTGATCATCTGTGATTAATTGTGTGACCTAAATCTGTGCCCCTCTTAAAAGTCAGGAAAATCCCACTGTGTGCTCCTCTGCATGTATCCTGTCTCTAACCTTGGTTTTTGACCTCTGCAAACTCTTTGTTGTAGTCCTCCAGTGTCTCTCGAAGTTTGGTGTTCTCTGTCTCAATGTCGTGCATCCTCTGGAGCTTCAGCTGCAGCTGCTGAGCCAGCTCCAACACAGGTACAGGATCTGTCAGAGACAACACACACCACGTTAACACACTGCAACGCAGATTACACAAACAAGGGCGGCGAGGTGGCGTGGTGAGCTAGGAATAACTACATTCAAAGCCCTGTGAGAGCGAAGCATTTGCCCTGGTGAAGTGTCCTTGAGCAAGGCAATGAATCTCTAACAGCTCCAGGAGAACTGTCCTAGAGCTGACCCTGACCTTTGATCTCCCTGTGGAGAATTACCGGACTAAAATATATCACAAATTAATAACTATATTATGGTGAGTTATAGGTACAGTCACTGATGCGTCAGACAGCTGCACACCAGAGCTCAGAGATTCATAAATGATCAAAGGAATCTGTGTATAACATTCATAACTAAGTTCAGCCGCAAAATATCCTACCCTGGTCTTTATCATTTACTAAATATTGGCCAAGTATTTTTAATATCGGCCGAGAAATAAAAATCCAGTATTGGTCAGGCTCTTCTGTAAATACTTAGAGAACAGAGCAGAGCAGAGACTGGGCTTGCCAAAACAGTTTACAACACTGAAAAGGTCACGGTTAGTTTTCACATTCCGTATCAACAAAACTTTATCCATAAAGGTTATTGAATGATAAACTATCAGCCATTGTATCAACACAGACTATTGGCTGGTTTTAAGATAAACTTTTGTTTTGTGTGCGTCAACTGCTGATACAGCAAAAGAACTGGATAAATGACATAGACAGTACAATAAATGAGGCGAATTAACAACAGATTAATGGGTTACGATCAGTTAAAGTGTTCACTATGATGCCGCTTCAAAGCAAGAAAACAGAAAGATGGGAGAAGACAGATGGACAAAGTGGAGCTGTAAAAAGGCAATGCAAAAAAGGTACACAAAAGATTACAAGAAACAGAGACAGAAGGAAGAAAGACAACTTTCTGGAGGCATTTTACCAACATCCCTCTGAACACACAGCAGGGTTAACTGTCAGTGTGATGAAGAGAGCCCTGTCAGTCAGGCCAATCACATCTGATTGGTGCTCATGGGTGGCAGACTGGTGACAGGCAGCCAAGAGACGCAGGCGACGCTCATCAGCATGCCAGCTAAAAGAGCAGTTTGTGTGTACGTGTGTGTGTGTTTTATGTGTGTGTGTTGTACAGATAAGAGGAACTGACAGCTTACAGCTGGGGGTAAGGGCTGTGTGTGTGTGTGTGTGTGTTTGTGTTTGTGTGTGTCTCGTGTCTGACGCAGTTAGATATCTTAACTATGCTAATGAGAGATCAGCGGAGAACGATTGGGGAATTTCATGCTGATTTTGTGCCGTCAAGGTGACACACCATGCAGGGCTAAGCTCTGACACACACACACATGCAGACACACGCACTTGCATAGAGTCTCATACAAGTGCAAACAAACGCTAAGGAACATTAACTGTATGCCCTGAATTTAGACTCCAATGCGCCTCTGCGCCCTTGAAAATCAACTTTCTCTCCCCCCCTTATCAAAGCTTTGTCCTTCACACAGTCCCCCCCCCCACCTCCTCCAAATCAACTGTACAGCCTGTTAAAAGCAGTTTGACTTGTGGGCCACTGGTGCTGAGCGCTCTTGCCAGACACCTTTAATCTAAAGCAGAGCACACTGGGCTGACTAACCAGGCCTTCAGCTGATAGAAGACAGAACAAAACACACTGTTTCCTCTTTCAAGACTGCTGCATTAGTCAGGCTGGTCTGTGTCTGTGTGCGTGTGTGCATCAGGCATTACATCATTGTCTCGCTGCAAGTTAAGAATAGCCCCGTCAGAGCTGGCGCTGACTTATTGGGAGCAGTACAATCCAAAGATATTACTGTAGGTCTATCCATGTGGGAATATGATGACCTCCTTACGCTATAGATGAACTCAACTCCTCTCTCATTCCTACATACTGGGCCCCTCCAGGGCTCCCATACAGCTGAAAATCTCCAACCAGTAGCTCTGTGACTGTGTGAGAGAGTGTGTGTGTGTGTGTGTGTGTGTGTGTGTGTGTGTGTTCTGTAACACTCTGTGCTGCGTGTCCCTCCTCGGCCTCAGTGTGCTGAATGTGACTGCTCATGTGTGCACTTTGCGGCAGCCAATCGTGGGCGCACTTGTCATCCATATCAGGACGCACCTTCTGTTAAGACCCTCTAAAGGCTTCACCAGTGGGGATGAGATCTCGCGGGGACATATTAAGGCGTCGCACGCGCCTGGATGAACAGTGAAGCAGCACCAGAGGGATGGTGTTATGCTTTTTTCACCCTCTTCCCCTGCTGGTGCTGTCTGCATGGATAAGGGGGTCTTCTCATGTTCATGTTTCTCGGACTCGGGGAGACGTCTAGACAAACACACTTTCAGTCACACAGACGTTCAACGCGGCCTTACCTGGGACATCGATTATTTTCTTGTACACGTTCAAGAAGGCGTTCTCTGCTTCTTTACTTCTCTTACTCAACGCATCGATCTGCGGGGAGAGGAAGAAGAGAAAAAAAAATAAAGAGTTACTGTCAGTTACACCACCTCACATGAGTGTCACATGCATACACTCAAAAGGCAGGCCCATTAATTTCACAGTGAGACTAGTCTACATATCTGTCTATCCTCACTATGCGTTGGTATGTTGCATGCGACCGTGGTTGTCTTGACAGTGGCAGCGTTGGTGTTTCCTTCCCGTGGAGTCAGTTCAGCTGTTCAGCCGATGACGGATGCGTTTCGTTTTGCCGCGTGCCCGTGCGTGTCCACGTCGGTCTGTTGTGCCTAAGTCCGTCAGTCGGTCTGTGTGTGTGTGTGTGTGCGCCAGTGTGCGATTGTGTGTGTGTTCGTTTCCCCTCCAGCACACTGACATCATTAAACAGCTGGCTCAGTCTTTCCAGCCACAGCAGGGGCAGATTATTCAGTCAGCTCTTAGCGGCAATACAGTGTGGATCCATTACTGATGCAGCCATTAACACAAGAGAGCACGGCATGCATTCCATCACTGATATTATTGAAATGGACAGCATTAGAATGGATCCATAAGAGATTAATTCCCAAATCATTCAGGGAAGGGGGGGGGGTTGACTTTTACACTGTTGTCGATGCTGAAACACGAGGCAGCGGGGCTCTACTTTAAGTGTGTCACACTTCAATATGAGCAGCAGACAGAGAGTAGGCGAGACGCATCTGAAATCGAGTCTAAATCGAGGGAAACAGATGCCAAATAAAGACATTTAGAGGTTGCTACTGTACTGGGCAGAGCTACAGCTGACTACTCTGGCTCACGCACTCAGACTAAACAGCCTTGTGTTTCTATTCCAACTCCTCCAGCAGCGCACTCGCTGAGAGAAAAGGAATAAAGACAAAAGCCTATATAAGTCCAAATATAAAGTCTTCACATTCCCAGCCAAGCCAGTAGTGTAGTTGATGGGTGGTTTAGGGGTTCTTGCCACTGTAAACAGAGCAGGCTACATGTAATACTGCCTGGGCTCCTATGGGAACCTAATAAATCTCTTCACATGGCTTTGATTCATCTCTAGTTTTTTAGCCGCAAAACATCTGGCCCTGTGTAGGCTGGTGCCAGCACCCCTCCCTCTTTTTCCCCCCCTTTATTTCTCTACGTCTTTCTCTCAGCCTCTCTCCCTCTTGTCACTTCCATGTTCTCTGACTCATAGTTTTTTTTTTTCTTTCCCTCAATCTTTTTCAGTGTCAGTCTTTCTCACATGTTTCTCCGTCACACACACTCATGTCTGACTGGCATGCACAGGACTCCTGTCTTGCCCTGTGACTGACACACACACACACAAACACACACACACATTCCCGCTACTACTATATCTCATTCTCACATCATGCTGCATCATGTACTTTACCCTCCTTCATGTGCTGTGTGACATTGAACGATCTGGATCCTCAAATGCAAGGCCACTAATGGGAGATTACAGATGCTGAGCACTAATACCTTTCACACACACACACACCAGCACCAAACCGGTTCATCGGGGTGTGTACATACGTGTATCTAAGAATATGTAATCAGAGGCTCTGAGGAGACAAAAACACTCATGATAAAGAAGGAAACGCTCGCAAACGAACGCAAGGAATGATCTGCCGATGGCGGTGAGGCTGCGTGACTGTACAATGACTGGGCCAAGGTCAGTGGTACAGCAGCTTTATATAGCCCAACATGGGAGGCAGGAAATAGACATTTAATGTAGGACACACCCTACAGTTAGAGGCAGGTTAACTGCAGGACCAGAGCCATTAGAAGACCACCCAGGATTTGCAAATACAACCCTGCTGTTCCAAACTGCAGCTCTTTCAACCAATCCCAATGACATCTGCTATTACATGCTCCCCTGCCCCCATCCCACACACACACACACACACACACACACACACAGACCAAGCAAAACAAATGAAGTGACACAAATGATACCTCACCAGTATCAGTAGGTTACCGATGAGAAGTGCTTGCAATTGCAAAAGGTATCCCTGACACATCCACACACGCACACACAAACACATACGCACATACGTCAGCAACTTGTGCCACCATCACTCAGCACCGCCTCGCTCCCCTATCTAACCCATAGTGTGTGAAGGGCATCAGGCTGACCTGCGTATGTGCGTGCATGTTATGTGCGTGCATGTTATGTGTGTGTGTGTGTGTGTGTGTGTGTGTGGCCCCAGTGGAGTCTGATAAGGGGAGGCTATGGGAAGCAGAGACTGAAGCCTTGGATAATGGAAACGCTTATCTGATCGATGGACCAACAAGGAACACTGAGCATGCAACATACACACACACACGAGAAAAAAAAAGAAGAAAAAACACACACACACACACACACACACACACACACACACTATATAACCCGTTTACCAAACTGAGGCCTCGTGCAAACAGCACTGTTATTGGTAATAATTATGACCCGAGGGGATCCACCTTTCAATGACAAAGATTAAACAGAGTATCGAGACCTCCGAGTTCCTGGGCTAAAACTTTTTATTGTTCTGTCTCGGTCCCACACTCACTTAGCAAAGATTCGGGCTCCTGGGTAAAAAATGCTTAAGGATGAGTTACTGTGGGACTTCCAACAGGAAGACCCTCTGGTTTCTGGTGCTGTCTTGTCCTTGATCAAAGCACCGAAGGGGTAAGCAAACAAAGCCGGGCTAAAATTACACATTCTCCGAGCTCCTCGTGTTGTGGCATGCAAGCGAGCAGAATAGTCGACTGATTGATGGGCTGCTCTAAGACTGGCGCGGGTGTACAGTATTATCTCAATAATCATAAGATAATGTCTTTCTCAGTTCCGCGACCACCCACTATGCGCCTCAGCGTGTTCTGGTGTGCACGCCGTCGAGGTGTGTCAACATGGGGATGGTGGAAACAGCTGACAAAGCCCCAATTATATTGCTGCCGTTTCTATTCTCTAAATAGACTGTGGATCATCAGCAGAACATGGTGGAACCACTGTAAATTACAGCATTTTTACATAACCACTGGCTGTGGTCGCTGCTCTAACACAAGAATATGGAAACTAACCCAGTGTTAAACTGTAATATTCTATGCCCAGTAGCAAAGCAGCCCTGTCACTATCCATTGAGATGATTTTGTTAATGTGTGTCTGTGTGTGTGCGCTAGGGTAGAGATACTGTTGGGCTGAATGTCCACCCACTCCAACCCCAAATAACGCCCCAGTCTAAACCAGCCGCTTCCACTCCTACCCTCTGACTTTCACATATGGGAGTGAACTGGAAATGCATGGCTGCCAAAAAGGAGGAGTCATGATGGAAATAGGCCAAAATGATGGAGGAGGAGATAGAGGGGAACGGTGGGAGTATGATATAGCGCACACACACACACTCTCACACAAAAGTCACCTCTTATAGGTCAGGGTACATTAAAACCAAGGGAGCAGCATTACATTGAAAGTAAATAAATGTGCCACAAAACAGAAATGGCACACGATTCACCAGATCAACAACAAAAAAAACAACAAATAACCCCGTCGAATCATGCAGACAAACAAAGTCTGAGGAAATGGCATTCGTTGAGTTGTGACTGGCTAGAGCCGGGGTTTTGTGGTGCCTCTTTTTTTTTTTTTTTTTGCAGGATGCAATTTAAACACACCCTCGGGCTACAGGACTTCATGAATAGGACAGAAAATCAAGAGCAGAGCAGAGTGAAGAAAAGAGGGAGAGAGGAAAGAGGGGAAATGAGATAGTGGCGAGAGAAAGAAAAGGAGATGGCGGAAGAGGAGAGAGAAGCGAGGGAGAAGAGAGAGGGCGATTTAAGAGGAAAGACGAAAAAAAGATAGAGAGAGAGAAGGGCACTGAGAGAGGGAGCAAGACCAGTCAACCAATGTCAAATGGGCTTTATAAAATGCATTGTTGGAATGCTGTGCTTGAACATTTCTGTCTGTCACTATGTCAGTAAAAATTCCCAATAACACACTCACCTCTCCTTGGAAGCTCTTGAGCAAAGGGGCAACCTGTTTCCGTAAATCCTACAAAAAACAAAAACAAAAGAAAAACAAAACGTTAGTGAGTCTCAAAAAAGAGATCAATTTTAATCCTGAAATAATACACAGGAACATGTGGCAGTGATGTTCAGAGGCAGTGAAAAGCTACAGAGTTTCACACTAACACACCATGTCGTGATCAAATAAGTCACTAATTGAAATCAAGTAGAGACTATTCTCGCCGTAGCCAATGAATCATGAGTGATGCGTGAGCGAGTGATGAACACGGGGGTAGGGGAGGAGGCCAGGTTTGTACCCTGAGGTGCTCTGGCGGACTGCGTTTCTCATCAGAACAGGTGCAGCACCACCTGGGCCACCCAGAGGCGCCACTAGTGCGTGTGAGACATAGAGCGAGTGAGCCGTAGAGTAGGCTTACAGTTAATGCAAATTGTCTCTGCGCACCAAGTTTTGACTATAAAGCTGGCGCTTTTTATCCCGCAAGTCCCATCGCATGACTTTCCAGTGCGAGTAAGCCTTTTTCAGATTAGATAGCCAGTCGAGTATGTATCAGGGGAACATGCAAATCACCATGCTCTTAGCTGAGCCTACATCCTGACAAACTGAACTGGAGCGTACGGTGAAAAAGCACGGCAGAATAGGACATTCTGTACAGGAACATTTGATTTGCACAGTTTGTGGACACACACGCGCGTACTCACAAACCTGCCTAATGAAGATGTGAAGTAGGGCAACGACAGATGTGCGCTCGGGAGACTCTGCTCGCCTTTCAGAAAACCTCCGCCTAAAAGCCTAACCCATGTAGCAAAGGAGCGTGCTTCCCAAACTGACCTGGGACCAGTGTCTGGGGGCTGGCCTAATCCCAGGTTGGTCCAGACAGGCCGCTTGTCTGGGGCTGAGGACAGGTCGTGACCCCGCTGACCCTGGCCCATTGTTACCTCATCAGGGGTCGTTGTGGCTGTTTGTCTGGGCCAATTCAATATTCCCCTGCTGGGGATAATGACCTCCACCCCGCCCCTGCCCCTGCCCCTGCTTCTACCCCCACACACCCCCACCCGGCTCTGGCTCTCTCCTTCTCACACTCACACCCACGCACATTCACGACAAGCATGCACAAAAGAAGAGAAGTGGCAGTTCTTTCATTTGCATTAGATTTTGATTATATCCTTATTTTCCATTTGGTAAAGTCGGGTTCCTTTCAGTTTTCAGCACTAGTTCCTGCTTAGATTAATACATTTTTTTATTTTATATCTTATTTTGCTTCACTGTTTTAAGAGTCATGCAAAAACATCTGCTTGTGCTTTTTCATGTCACTATTCTGCACTTTTATCACCATGGCTTCAAATTTATGTAAATATTTGTGACCAAAAAAGAAGCCTCTGTATAAAGTAATGCAGTCTAGCCTACTAGTCCTCCAATAATTACTACCTTTGTTCAAATCATAATGTTCAACATTTGTTGAGACTGCATCTGCACGAGGAGGAGACGCCTCGACACTACCATCGTTTTGTAAACAACGGTTTGAAGTTGCTGTATTAATCCAATTTTTAGGTTTTTGGTTTATGGTCGTCTTGTTTGGGGGGGGTGCAGCTTGACAAGCTAACACACACGCACACACACACCATGCAGAGGCAGGCCCACTGCTTTCTACCCGAGCTCTGAATCCCTTTGGTCCACTCTCTGGTGCTCCGCCCCCCTGCCCCCTCCACATCCAAAGATTTATGACCATATAACATAACAATGCACACAGACACCATGGTCAATCTGTGTGTGTGTGTGTGTGTGTGTGTGTGTGTGTGTGTGTGTGTGTGTGTGTGTGTGTGTAGTGAGGAGAGTGGAGGGGGCCAGGCAGCAGGAGATGGATGGCTGGTGTGTGAGCTGCCGGCAGACAGCAGACAGGCCAGCCCGAGGAATCCTCCAGGGAGTATGGAACTCCCATTCGCTGTCTGTCTGCCCTGCAGCTAAACACAAACGTGTGTACGTGCATGCGTGTGCACACACACACATGCGAGCGCACACAAAGTTGTTTTACTACCACTGCCTCTGGCTAGCAATCTTTGGGACATTTTACAACCATTCCCACCCTAGCCTTTCTAACAGTGTGGTAGAGGAGTCTTGACTAACTAAAAGGAAATTAAGAACTCGATGAATAATTCAGGCAACTTAGGAGGCACAGTGAGATGCAGTCTCCAAAAAAAAAAAAAAAAAAACAACAGTGTGTCAGTCCTAATGAATTATGAAAACTTTGTTTTCACGCTGCATTTCTTTGCGCTACTTTCAAAATGCTACAAAAGCCTGCATGTGTGTGCGCGCGTGTGTTATTATGCAGACCATGAGTGCAGTTCATGCCGAGTACAGCTCAGCAGACTAGACACAGTCAACGTGGGCCGGTCTCCTGGTTGTTGAATAATGGATCAGAGACGGACTCCCGCTCAGCCTAATGCAGTCTGATCTGATATGACTGTGATCTCCGCTGACTGGTGCAGACCACAGAGAGCTGACAGCCACGCTCTATAGGCTGGTCAACCGCGCGCACACACACACACACACACACACACACACACACACACACACACACACACACACACACACACACAAGACGATCGGGGCATTTTTAATCAAGCGCAGGCCATCACATGTTATAAACCAACCTATTTGGTAGGCAGCCTCGATGCTTACACACTTCCAAAACGTCGGGAGTTTTAGTGCTGATTCCTATTGAGCCTGTTACAACCCTGTAATGAATCCTGTCGCTCGTCTGGCCTGGCTCAGATTCCTCCTCCACATACCAGGGAGATGCCAGGGGCCACACAGACGCCAGAGGAGCCTTCCTAAATCACAGCCTTGTTACACTGATGAATGTGTGTGTCCTGTTCTGTGATCTAGGCTATCTGCCTCTGTGTGTTTGTGTGCGCACCTCTGCTTCTCTGCATGTTTTCTTTGTGTGTGTGTGTGTCTCTCTCTCTCTCTCTCTGCCTCTATGTGTGTGTGTGTCTCTTATGTGGTTATACTTGAAAACGAGATTAGAGATGAACGTGTAGGGTAAAGTGAAATTAGTGTCTTTTGTATGCAGGTACAGTTTCCTCTGGTGTATATTCCCCTACACCGGGTGGGCTACAAGCTCAAGTCAATAGTCACAATCCTCATCCTGTGGTAACTATAATAGGCCTACTGTCAACTCCGCCGAGAGTTGACAATTTTCTATCCACCGTCTACTCCATTCATACATAATTCATACTACCATCAATAATTCACCATGGTGACATTACCAATAATAACACAACAATACTTTGTTTTCGCTGTGTGGTTTAAAATGTGTTGCCTTGGTAACAGAGATGAAACAAATATTCCCAGGAGGAGTGATGAGAACACAGGAACAGGACAGAATTCCCTCCTGATCCCACTTAGTAGTGTTGTCACACTCTTTCTTTCTCTCCCTCTCCCTCCTGCTCTGCCTCTCTCTCTCTTTCTCTCTCTCTCTCTCTCTCACTCTTCACATACACACTCGCAGACCACACTTTTCTGCACGCATAAAAAACTAGGTCAGATAATACAAACTCCTGAGGGGTTTTCTGTTTTGTCTCTTTAGGATTTCAGGGAAACTAATGGAGAGACTATTTTTGGGAGCCAAGCCCGCATCTCTCTGCTCCATCTACTCCTCCCCTAGCTTTCTCAGTAAATAATCACAGCTACATTTATGAAGAGGAGAAGAGACACAAAGAGGCGAACCGTGATTGTCAAAAGAATCGCGGCATATATGCGTCGGCGCTGGGTGTCGGTGCGTGTCTGCGAATATATATCCGGTATCCTCACCTCTGGTGTGTTCTTCTTGAACTCGCGGCTCAGGTCGATTAGTTTCTTCCTGGTCTGTTCGCTCTCGTCCTGTCTGTTGGCAAGCTGCGTGGCGGTGGCGTCTAGTTCTTTCTGCAACACAAAACACAAAACTTCTTTTTTAGGTCTGCTGCACATTTTATCACACTGTCATTATAATCAGCTTCGTTATTATTAAGGATAAGGAAAAAGAGAGGCTGTTTGTTCTGACTAGACGGCAGACTCCTTGACCCATCTGGCATGCTGCGGACTAACCAACCAGCCTCAGCTGAACTTGGCCTGTAATATTGCAGAGAACAAGAACCACAACACCGATGTCCCGCCAAGGAAAACCCTGTCTACACCAGTAGTTTGATCTGCTACCAGCGCAAGCAATATCTGAGCCATTCAGCCTGTCAGTCAATCAGTCACCGCTGTGTTGGGCATGACAGCCTGTGTCGCAATAGACTACTACTACTACTACAACAACAACACCGCCACGCACGCAAGTTCACAACAATTATTGACTGTCTGCAGCAGGCGACCCCTCCCCTCGCCACGGAACGACGACAACAGCACAATTATCAACAACAGTGTTGTCAAGGCTGAGGCAGAGCCCGCCTTTATCCACATCCATTTTGCATTGTTATTAATAGCTATTTACGGGACTTGTTCCAGATGATGGGCCAAGTGCTGACATTAACAAGACGTTCAGGCCTTGTAAAGATTGTATCTCTCTCTGCTGAGTGTTGCTGGATTATGTTTCTGTTGGATTCTTGCCTTCTGTCACGCTCGTTCCTTCTTTCTTTTTTTTCCCTCTTCCTCTTCTCTCCCTCCTCATTTTTTCCATACTCACTACAGATCATCCACTCACTCGTTCAACTAGCAGTACCCTCTCCTCCGTTTAAATCTCTTCTCCCTTTACTCCGCCTCCCTACACCCCCCCCCGGCCCCATCCCACCACCACCCCCAATCCACCTCCTGTGAGGCCGCCCACCCCTGAGAGTGATTAAACGCTGCTGAAGGGCCGTTATGCTAACTAACACACTAATCATTTAATACACACATTACCACAGGGGCCCTTGTGGCTCAGTCTGCTGACAAGGTCCCAAAACACACTCACGCACACATGCCCACCGCCCCACATTGCCCACACACACACACACCACCAATACACACAAGAAAATACAACCCTCTAAAGAAATAGCGTGATCAAGTACTAATTAGGATATTTCCTTCCCCCCCATCAGCGTTAACTTTAATTCCCTGACCAGCCGTGATCTCGTTTTATCCACAAACCGTAAAAAAATCTAACAAATGTTGCTCGACTGTCCTCGGCGTTGGGTTTTACGCAGTAGCTCAGGACATTAGGAAAAAAGAAGAAAAAAAAAAAGTAAAGAACTGCTCCTTTGCTTACATGCCATCTTGAACTCGCTGCCCATGGAGCAGTTGATGTAGCAGCCTGTCTGCCCATGGCCATGGAGCAGCTGCACTATCTGTTAGTGAATTCGAGCGTGCGCAGAAGCTTGTGCAACGCTTGATGGAAGGAGGAACCTAATAAATTTTAATCATGTTAAATTAATTGTCAAAAAAAAAAAAAGAATGCTCTAGTTCATGAATAGAGGTGTAATTATTATATTGGTAAAGATTAGCTACAGGAACAAGAATATAAGGCCCAGTTGGTTCAAGATATTAACAGATATTAGTCACTGGCGGATATTAATCACAATATGATGTATTAGGCCTTAAGGCTTACTTCCCAAAATCATTTAAATCAGTGGAACACTTCAGTTTAAAGCCTAGTCTCAAATCAGGAGGCACAAGCAGCAACCGGGACAATTTTAGGCACATCCCAAAAGCAGAGATAATGCCGTTAATCATCCAAGCTGTGCCGTTAAACACTAGGACACATTCATTTTGAAAATAAAGAATTCCCCTCTGAGAGATCTGAATCACTATATAAAGTAAAACACCACGGAGGACCAATGCAGTCGAGGTTTTCGATATATTTTGTGTGTGTGTGTATTCGACGCGCCTCAGGACACAATTAAGTGCATCAAACTTGAATACTTTGAGGAAGTTAAATAAAACTTAATATACTGAGATGAAGTCAGCAGAAGCGGACGCTGTCAAGTCGCTCACTTTTAGTGCATGACATTACATAGAGATAGAGACTGTATATAAAGACGGACCACAGGTCTCCACTTCTACTGCACAAAAATGAACCCAAAATATCTTGGATGTGGTGGCTGCCATCTTTCACTGGAGCCAGTAGTGATCAGAGCCTGAGCTCAGGTATCTAGTATCTATGAACACGTCTGACTCAAATCACAAGCAGGGCTCAGCTGTCAATCATGATGTTAAACCTTAACTTGCGTTGAACATACATCAATGCCATAAAAACTACTTAAAGTAACAGAAACTATATTTATAGTATTTGACTCATTTCTTTTTTTTTTTTAAAGTTTGTCTGTGAAGAGGTGGGATTTATGATCTATATTGCAGCCGGCCAGCAGGGGTTATAGAGAGGCTTCGGCTCGGCTTTTGGTCGTCCATCTCACTGACAGTGTAAGAATGGACTGCGTATGCATGACGGCTCACTGCTGCCACGTTAGTAGACCTGCCTCTTCCGCCTCCAGGCTAATCCAACAAAAGGCAAAGACATGGATCATCGGCTGACCTCAGGTGGGGTATACATGCCAATCAACTGTTACAGTTGTCATGAACTAGGAAATTAGCTATAGAGACCAAAACTGTTTTTTGTACATGTTTATTTCTGCTGTGAAGTTGGACATTTGAACATGGGGGCTTATGGAAACTGACTCTTTCTGCAGCCGGCCTCAAGTGGACGTTTGAGGAACTGCAGTTTTTGACACTTCTGCATCAGCTTCACTTCACAGCCTTTAAGTTTCCCACTCTTTATATTCAGTCTATGACAACATCTAAAATCGCCCACTGTCTGTAAAACGCTATTTTTGTCTGTTCTGGCTTTGTTAGGCCTGTGAATGATAAATGATGGGTTGAAATAGATAACCTTGTAAACAATACCTTCTTTATTAACCTTAGATAAAAGAGTTACCCAAAAAGGAGTTCAAACACAACACAACCTCAGTCTATTCATATAAATTGATTAATGAGCTCCGTTTCTGAGTGAATCTGAAATAATCAGTCTTCAACTAAAGGTTTTGCTTCAGGAGGTCATGTGCCAATCCCTGACGCCCTTGATTCTGTCCAATCCCTTTCCAAAACCCCGCACAGATCCCAATGTGTTAGCAAATCCCCCATTCCCAAAAAAAAAAAAAAAAATTCTCACTGCTAAGCTAAATAAACACATCACACATGGAAGAGGATTGATTCGATGCCAAGTGGGCAAGCAATTATGGGCATGGTCTCAGTTGGAAAAAAGAAAAAAGAAAGGAGGAGAAGAAAAAAAAAAAAAAAAAGGACCCTCAGACCCAGTCAGGTTTTGACTATGCAGCAAACTCTCTGCCCACATCAGCAGACATGGGCAGACTTTACACTCATCTTGCTGATAGAGCGTAACATCCGAAAGTGCACAATCCTCACTGCCTGGCCCCTTGTTCACTCACACATACACTCACACACACACACACACACATTAACACACACTCACACTCACACTCACACTCACACACACACATTAACACACATGCCATTACGAGAACACAAATCTATTCCCATTTTAATATATAAGCATGATAGGTTATCCCGTTAAAGTTCAAATACTGAACAAATACGTTGTGCCGTGTGTGGGTTTGTAGCAAACTGTGGTCAGATTACATGTTACGAAAAGGTGCAGACTCAAGCTAGAAACAAACAGGACGTCCTTTTTTTTCTCCTTACACTTTACTTCTTTTGTTTCAGCCAAACTATAAAAACACACTGCGGCATATAAGTGTTTGACGCAGGATTTTTTTCCCCTATCTTCTTGAACACCTATTTTATTTAAATGGTTAAATGTGACTCATTGTGTCAAGCTTACCGTGTCCTCTGAAACTGGTTTCAGAATATTTACATAGGACTAACAGATGTAACTTCCTCACAAGGTGTTATTCTCAGGTTTGTAATATTGCACGTGAGTACAGCCACAGATTAAAATGATATCTACACTAAATGATTATTCACATATAGATATATATATATATATATATATATCTTTTACAGATAACCTGTTTGAATTCTTTGCAGTGACGACTTGTCAGTGCCTAATCGGTCCAGCTACCTGATCCTTCGCAACATCACACCACATTGCAGTTTATATTACCGTCGTGACTAAAGATAGCTGCTAGCTAGATTAATAGATGGCTAAATAGGAAGATGAAGACCTTTCATTTTTATAATGACTAGAACGGCGACATCTGTCACTATCCATCTAAAGTCATGACCACAGACAGCAACGCCGTGTGCAGCCAAAAGAACTGGTTAGCGCCTTCACACGAGATCAGTGATACAAACGTGGCGTGAAAACGTTGGAAAAGCAGAGTGGGGCTCTAAAAATAAATACCAATAAATCCCTAATTAGGAATTTATTAAGGAGCATCCAATAACAGGGAGTCAATTCAGCTGTTTTGTTGGCTTCGTCGAGCTCTAAACTTTGGGAGGGGTGTGATGCGAGCCTAACTTTAGGCAAGGCTGCTCCGCCATCTGGCATACCACTGGGATTTCCTCCCCATCATGTTTGACATCAGTGATTGACATCATGTTAGTTTGATCAACCTTCCAAATTAACATGTCTGACAAGGAGCCAAGACACGAATAAACACATGTTAATTAAAAAAAAGAAAGAAAGGAGTCTATATTTCACAATGCATGATTAATGTAATGACTAGAAATATAATTAATTGCACTGGCACTAGCTCTTGTGTTGATGTGTCTGTACTCGGGCCTTCAGGCCGTCGGGCTCAGTCTTTGAGGTCAACGCTCTGTGGCTCTCCTTGGCCCGACTTTGAAACATTTTACTTTTCAAATCTCAAAAACACTTTAATTTACTGGTGAATTAACTCATTAACCATTCACTCCATTGCTATTTTTAAAATCGAGACTATGGCTGGTTAAGGCTGCACTGTCTAGTTTAGCAGACGATGGAATATGGTGTGTGCAGGGGAGCATTAAGTGGGCTGTAATGTCTGTGTGATTGCTGTAACAGCCCTGCTTGGCTTGGCTGGACTGGCCCACAGCAGCAGTCCCTGTCCTGGTTCATTTGGTCGTCTGGTCAGCTGTAAAGACGATTGGAACAGATTGCCAACACTCCCTAGAGAGACTTCAACACCGACTTGGCCAAGAAGCCTCCCGCGCGCTGCTCCACACACGCGTGTGCTCACACATGAATGCACAGACAGGGCCCCGGCTGCAGTAACTTGGGGAGACCGGCCTTTCCACATTCTTTTGAACTCCGTTTCAAAAATAGGAAGTCTGTTAACATGTTCGCCCAGCTAAATTCTGGCATGCAGAGCCGTGTTCGCAGCTTGGAGGGGAGGCCGGGCCAAAAGAAAATGAGTATCTCTCCGTCCTACCACTGCGGTAATAATACTAATCACCGATAACAGTCACGGGTAAACAAATCCTATTACTACTGGCCATCAGACCCAAGGTGTATGTGTGTGTGTGTGTGTGTTCATCTCTCCTAATGAAATTCCTTCCACTCGTCTGCAGGCAGAGAGAGGCCTTCTATCTGACTAATTCGCTCTAATTACTCTAATGAGCCACAGGTGATGATACAGTGAGACTGATTAATTAAATGGGAGGCACCAATCAGGCATGTCTGATTATGCCAATCATATCGACTACAGACTAAATGAGATAACAGGAGACAGACGCACTTTAATTGAGGTATCAAAACTTCATGGAATTCCTTATGCCCTCACGCTCCGACGATGCCGAGACAGATAGGCTGCTGGAATGACAACAAAGTTATTGTTATGTACACAGTATGGAGTCAATCTGCAGCTGCCGCCTGTGCTGCCACGGTGACCGGGAGAGAGCACCACCACCACGGCGGCGGCGCAGGATTCGCTTCAGATCTCACTCTCTGTGGAATAATTGGGGACTGTAACTGCTAGAAACACACTTTGTTTACACCTAGTCTGCAGTCACACATGCCAAGTAGTCTGCCACTACTCCTTTAGTCCAAACACAATGTAGGTTAACTGCCCCACATTCGCTGCATGTTTTACACATTAATCTAATTGAGTACCACTCTTGAATTCAAGCCAGGCATAGACCCAAACACACACGCACGCACGCACGCTCGCTTCTTCTCCGCTAATGCTAGCGGCGCATTAGTCACACTACAAAAACGAGGCTAATATTTTAAAATAATATCTTTCTGTGTGCGTTACAAAGGGAGAAGCCTTTTCGGAGCCTCTGTTCTTGGCAACATGACACAGATGTTTTAAAGAGATGAAGTTTTCTGTCCTGCCACTGCAGTCACTAATCTTTCCTTTTATCTCTGACATGTCTGAGGCTGTTATGTGGTTATGATAGTAAACAGTAAAAGGCGTCTGGAAAGATGTCTTATCTGAAATCTACGAGGCCTACCTCTCTGAAATCCACCCCCCCACACCTCCCCGTCCTTCTCCATCTCCCCTCACAGCGTTTTTTTCACCTCCCTCCCTATGTGGCTGACTTGTTCTGGATGCCAAAAAACCTACTGTGTGTGGGGGTGGTGTCGTGGGGTGACGGGCTCAGTCAGGAGCGACAGCCACGCTTTGCTACAACGACATGGTACATGATCACAGATCACAGGCACGCCCCCTCAAAACACAGCACAACAGCAACAGCAGATAAGAAGGCTACGATCCTGGCTGCCTGTCTGCCTTCCTACCTTTGACATAGCAGGGTGCAAACTTTGAATGTGCCAGCGAGACGCTCTTTCAAACCACACAGGATTTTCAAGACGCAAGTCACATCCTTCTGAATCTCTCTCTCTCTCTCTTTTTTTTTGCTTTTCCTCTCACCCCATTGGAGTCGAAGCCACAAAAGTTTTTTTAGCCACAAGCTAACACAATAGTTTCACTGTGACAACTAAGGCCTAAACATTTCTCTGTGTGTGTGTGTGTGTGTGTGTGTCGGTGTTTGTGTGCAGAGCGGTCGGAGGCGGAGGGGGGGTCAGCCTACCACTCTATACAGTCTAACAAGACGCTTGTGGTCCCTGAGCGTTTTGCTCCTTTTTTTGAACACAGATCCATATCTACCAACAGCACAGGAGCTGTCAAGACTCACCTCACTGACGCTGACGCAAGCCTGGATCAAAAACAGCCTTTTTACACCGCAGCCTCGTTTGTATTGATCCATGTTTCTCTGCTGAGAGACTGGTTGTTGTTTTATCTCCCCAACACCCAAGCCTTAACTCTCCTGAAGCTTACTGAGAGCTAGTCATTATTCTACCCCGACCCATTGTCTGACAAGGGTTTTCAGAGGCCGGGACTGAGCCTAAATACAAATATAATGAGACTAAGATGGTTTCTGGCGTGGAGGAAGTGCAGCTCACTTGGTCCTCATTTTGCAGAGTTCGAATTTAGCTGGAGGCCTGTGTCACAAAGGGTGAGTGGTGTGGAGGGTGCAATGGGAGGAGAGGGCCGCGGCGATATGCTCGGGTGTAATGCATTGGTGAAAGGGCAAGATTTTTCATCCCTGCGTTTACAGGGTGGAACGGCTAGGATATTGAGATCTGAGATAGGATCAGAGGGTAGTGAGCTGTTTCAGCTACGATAAAGGCCACGCATTACAAACAGAGCACAGATAGAGAGAGAGAGAGAGAGAGAGAGAGAACCAGAGAGAGGGAGAGAGTATCACACCTCTCATCCCTGAATTAATGCCTCCATTCTGCCAGGAAGCCATTCTGTGCCCGTGAGAGGAGATTGGGGAGGGGATGAGTGCACAGATACGGACTAAAAAATGGAAACTGCGATCATGGAGAGAGGCGATAGGGATTAATCAAGTCTGTGAGAGGAGTGGGGCTCTCCAGGCTCTGTAGCACTATATACAAGCCTGCTTCCCAAGGACTCGGGCAACAACTGACATTAGTTCGTATGACATCAATATGCACATACATGTAACCACTGGTGGCGGGGTCACAGGTGCAGCTTAGCGGCGTTGTGATAATCATCATAATGTTGATAATGATCCTACACTCGTATGCGAGCTGCTCTTTTTTTTTGGCCTAGAAAGTGTACGACTGCAGACAATGGAGAAGTGTTCAAAGTCGCTCTAATTTAGTTAAGATCTGATCTGTTCTCAATTCGTTAGCCTATTTGATTTGTAGTAATTCACTTAGACTTCCATTTAAAGGACTACAAGCAGCTTCATGCTATTGGCACAATTACAGTGAAAAATAAAAAATAAAAAGGCTTGCATCGCTCTCATGTGCCTCTGGTACATTAAATCCCCGCTCTGCATGATGCCCTTTTCCACGTTTTAATTTGGCCTCGTCTATCTGTTGTATCCAGTAATTTTCTAGACGCCTGATGATGACACATCAGCAGGAGTCGTGCCACGGCCTATAAAAGCAACGTGTTCACTTTGACGCATAAAATCAAAAAGCATGTTATCAAAGCGCCACATTAGGTTAGATATATCTGGGCTCTTTAATGTGTCCAGCCCATGCTGTCACTATCTTCTAGCGTGGCCTGGCCTCCTGAGTGAGTTTGACACCCATGGTCTATACGATCAGCGTCAACGGGAGAGCGTCCCGGGGCTAAGTCTTACTCAGCCCTTTATGGGTTGGAGTTTACGCTCTGCTTGCACGACTTTGGAGAGGAGGAGGCAGAGGAACACAGTGAGAATAGAGAAAACGAGCATAGCTAATCCTTACAGTAATGACAGAATAATTAGCTTGCATTAGGCTACGTAATGGGTTGTAATTATATCATTTATTCAGTGTTGAGAGAATATGATATAAAGCCTGCACAATGAAGGAAGAGGAACTGAGCTCAGTGGGAAGTAGGATGGAGCATGTGTAAGAGCTCAGGCTCTTTCTATTGATTGATCCAAACATCAAACGAACCACTGGAGTAATGGGGGGGAGTGAAGGACAGCTAAAAGCTATTTGGAGCCTTCGCTGCATAAAAGACTTGACCTGTTCCACACAGCCTACATATCAAAACCATCAAACAGCAATCAATAGACCAAAGCGGTCAACTCAACAAACCGTCACCCTACTAAAACATCAAACCCCCGGCCCAAGCGTCAGATGATAGGCTACACTCAGCTTATCCATTACCATCAGATAAAGAGGAGATAAAACACAGAGCCTAATCCTTTCATGTGTCGTGACAGCCACAGCAGCCTCCAAGGCATTCCTTCAGTCTGGCTCTCAAATAGTTTTATGGCGGAAGGCAGCCATTCAGTCAGCCAGCCAGCCAGTCAGGGCTGTTCTGGTCTGTTTGTCTTATTTCACAGTTTACACGCTGTTTTATAGGTAGTTATTATGGTCACCATGGTGATGCCATACGTTTTTATGGTCTTTTGGTCTGAGGGCAGAGAGTGTAATAAACGAAAAACACACACACGCACACACACACACGTGAAAACAAAGACTCACAAAACACACTCCTGCTGTGGAAAGGTCTCCTGTCCCTCCCTCCCTCCCTCCCCCCCTCCAACACTTTATCAGTCTCACCAAATGCCTATCTCTCCCGTACTTTCTGCTTCATGTGAAACATAGGCTAACGAAGAATTGTCCTCTCTCTCATTCCACATCTGGAGCTGATCAGAGGGCCTCCTGGAAGTTGAGGCCTCTGGGCCTATTAATAACCATACCGCTGAACTCAGGGTCAGACAGCAGTCAGCGGATGAGCCTGTGTCTACTAAACACATAGTCCCTTCCCCCTTTCTCAAGAGGACAACTCTCACTTTAAAAAAAAAAAAGTGACCAGTCTATGGTGCATAGCGACGTGCATCCTGAGTTTTATGCTTGCACGCAGAGACGCCTCCAAACTATTTGCAAATAAGTAAACAAAAACTTCATTTTGACTATGCATGTAGTCATCCTTTAAATAGAAAACAAATATGAACATAGCAAAACAGCCCGGGCTAATTGTGAACCAATTTCCCCCCCTTCAGTTGTTTTTTTCCTTCTTTTCCACGTCCAAACAAGTTCAAGTTCAAGGAGGCTAGACCTGTTAAAAAGGCAAGACAGATGGTAAAGTCATCATCTGTTAGCTCTAAAGGTTAGGCCAGTCAGACAGCCCAGGTCATGGCGAGGTCTGCGGGGTCAGACCACCTCTGAACCCTGACTCCAGTCTGACAGCTGCTCGGGTCAAATGTCACGGAGAGGTTAGGGTACCGTCTGAGGACGTCCAATGAATTTCACAGATACTGGACTGTGGCGTTTGCGTGGAATTTCCCAGGTTTTTTTGGCGGACAAAGCTGTAGAGCAGTCCTACGTTTATCAATCATGCATTAGGCAAAGCCTGTGCAGTAAAAATAGCAGCGTACTAATCAGATTTTGGTTCGCTACACTTAAATAAGATGGCCGTTCTTCCCTTATAGCTGAAAACACACGTCATAGTTTCTAAACAGTTTCCTCCGCTTCAACAAAGTTCGCCAACCTACAATGTAAAACTAGACCAGTGAATATCATACCAGCTGCAGAGAACAATTTGTTAAGCATAAACCACCCCCATCCAACACACACACGCACCTGTGAATACAGGGTAGTTGAATCATCATAATCGGTGGTAGTTTTCTGCTGAGCCCAGCCAGCAGTCTGTGTTATTTTTAGAGGGCTGACACAGAAGCAGGCCGTCCATTTACTCCGTGAGCTGGCAGCCAGGACCATCACAGCTCTGGTTGCTTTTAAACTACCAAAATGGGAATGAGCTCAACATAAACACTGCGAAGGTGTGGACACTAACAGAAACGAAGTTAGCTCAGATTCAGGGCCCATTACAATTCCATTACTTTAACATTAGGGCTCCTTATAACGCAAGATGGTGTATGAAAAATGCCAAATCCACGCTCGCATTAAGCCATGAAACATCTCATCGCCTCACAGCTGTGAAAGTTTGTTCCACGCCTCGTTTCAAAGCTAAAATGGTGGATTTACACAAATAAACTGTGCAGCTTCACATGAAACCCTTATTTATGTATTTAAAAAAATAATAATTTTACCTGCTGTAGCAAATCATAAACTCCTGGATGGACTGAACACGAGACAAAAGTGAGTGAGAGAGTAACAGAAGTGAGGCTAAAGGTTGAAGACTCTTCACATCTGATGTGACTGATTGGCCGAGCCTGAAGGCCGGCTATGGATCTAGCAACTCAAGTCATGACTGACATTGAAAATTACACAGAGTGAGCTATTAGCAGATAGCAAGCCATATCATAATTCAATCCCTACACCATCAAAGTGCACCAATATCATAATTCAATACTAAGAACCATTAGCCAGCAGCACACCAATATCATAATTCAATCTTGAGGCCATCAGCCCATGCCAATATCATAATTCAATACTCAAACCATTAGGACACACCAATAGGCCTATTAGAATTCAATACCTATGGTCAATGATCTAACAGGACACTGATACTGGAGTCATGGGTTGACATGGGATGAGGTCTGCACATGAGGATCCTCAGGCCTTATTTAGCCTAGACTCCTTGATAACGGTGAGATAAACAGCACTAAAATTAGGTAGGGCAAGTGGTTCACCAATAACGCCAGACGTTGAAGGCCACGGGGTCTTTACCGCAGCAACAACAAATTTCGGGGCAGGCTTGTGCAGAGGGACGGCGTTTATTGAACAAAATGGAGCACTGCATTAAGCTTCAAACTCAGCTGCGTGCCCAGCCAAACTTGTCAAAAATTGCTTCGAACACTGGCCCCCACTGTGCGACCGTCTGCAGTTGGTCTAAATTATCACATTGTGGTACCTTGTGGAAATGGGACTCCATTTCGTTTTCTGGTCCATTGCCTCTGTTTATATTTCCATGTTAACATCTTGTTTAACTCTTCAAAACACTGCAAATCTTGTCCAGGTTTGGCTTGCTGGGTCATCAGAAATCTGCACCTTAAAAGCCAATCAAACGGCTTCTGAAAGCTCAGATTTCCTCGCCTGCTTTCAGTCAATTTTTTTATTTTTTAACTAAAAGTTGTCATTATTCAGTGTTATTCTCACCACACATTTCTTAGGTTTCCTCACATAACTATAATCCTTGTGTACAGTGTAAAATGACTCTGGAGAATGGAAAATACTGGACAGAATGATCCATTACTGAAAAATAAAATAAATGACTGGAACAAGAGATTAATCGGCAACTCTTATGACAGTTGATTAAGTGTTTTTCTAGTAGAAAAGCCAAACTGTTTTTGGTCCCAGCATGTCAGCTGTGAGGATTTCTGCTTTTCTGCATTTTAGATAAACTGAATCTAAACCTGAAGATGTCATGGTGAACTTTAGAAGACTGTGACAGACATTTAAAAAGACCAAATTTGATTAAACCAGGTTGATCAATAATAAAAATCTTTAGTCGCAGCTCTACATTAATTGTTACCAACATCCCCATTTTATTACGCCGTGTAACACATTGTGTACCGACGAATGTCAATAAAAAGGGATCAATACAAAAAGGAATGGATAACGTTTAATTATTTGTAGGTCACACACCTCACAAACAGACACGTATTGACTAGTTAATAAAAAGTTGGCATTTTAAATTAGAATCCCCTTGATGAAAATGAGATGAGCTGGTAGACAAGAGTAAAGATAAGAAGAAAAGAGAGTGACGGGATTGTTATGTTGCACATACGAGGCTGGATCCGAGCCCACTGCTGGTCTGCATTCTTACTTTACAAGTCGACTATGGACGAAAACATTCCCCCCTTTGGGAATGCAATATTTTCTGTTTACTGAAACCTGTAGGCTTAATATTACAAGATGAACAATAGACTATAGAAGATTACACCGGACTTGGAGGCGCTGTTCCAAGTGTACTCTTGATTTTTTAAAATAACGTGGAAGCGGCTTGTATATTCTATTTAAAAAAAAAAAAAAAAGAGAGGGAAAAAAAAAAGCGAGCCTGAAGAGAAGTGTCCAGTCACTGAAGCCCAAGCTCTCTGTGCTGGAATACAGAGCAGTAGAATAATGGATGCTTCTGTCATGAGATACGGTGAAACTCTATGATGCTGTAGGTGAGAGAGAGACTCCAAGTGGGTCTGTAAATAATGCCTGCCACTTGAAAATAGGTCTCTGGAAACTGCCCCCTGTGCTCTTGTTGCTGGTTGTTGGGTGGAAGTTTTGTCTAGGGTAGTTACATTAAAGTGTTTTAGTATAATGTGGTGAGAACTGTGAAAGCACTACAGTCTATTTATAAATGGCTGGCACATTTACATGCACAGTAAAGTTTTGCCATAACTAACAATGAATTATGATATTTTTCTAAAGACACAGGTTAGTGATCCCAGCTGGAAAAGCCACACTTGCACTACAAATTAATAAGAGTATATTCACATACTGATTGAGTACGCCAAGACATAAAATGTGTACTTTTTTAAAATATTGGTTAAGACACTTTTATGACGTCTTTATCAGGATTAACTTGTGTACCGAAGCTGTGAGTCTCAGTTATAAAGTTTGGTGTAGGCAGAGCACAGTACGCTTTAACAGAAGCCAGATACAGACGATTCACACGGCCTGTAGGCCCCCTCTGATATATTGTGACGTCCACAATCAGCCTGTGGAGGAATACTGCGGCTTAAATTTGAACTGCTTATAATAAGTCTCTTGTGAAATCAGTGATGATTCATGTCAAAGTGTAAGAACACATAAAAGTCTCTGCAACAAAAAGTAACTCTGTGGTGCGGGTTGGCCTAGTTTTAGTATAAAATTCACTCCACATATTGTAACATGTTTGCAACTTAGAAACGAAATAAAAACGGCTTTCTTGGGGGGTAAAAAGAAGTATACTACGAAGCATACAAAGTGTTATTTTTCTCAGTACAAGAGGGGACTAAATGATTTCATTATGTTGTTTTTTTGACTGAACTACAGGCGGTTCAAATTAAATGTAGCCACATTAAATGTTTTAGTGTTGCTTAATCTAAAATATATATAAACAGTGAAAAAAAGAGAAAAAAAGTCTGATGTTTCTAACACAAGCTGAGACTTCCACACCTTCTGGTTTTTATAAGAATTTATGTTTGTCACAGACTTGCGCTGCATTAAGAGAGCTGCTGACTCCATCTGTTTGGGTACCCCTATTTTTAGACTTCTGCTAAGTGCTTTTTATCTTTTGTTCTAACATCAGACAACAATGGTCAAACTTTCCTTCACCGTGCACGGTAAACTTGTTTTATTAAAATGATCTGTTAGACTTTGGTGGAGTTAAACGAATTTACTTTTTTTTGGATCATATCTGATAAACCGAGTCTGGTAGACGCCCCTCAAAGTGGAGAGAGGATGAAGAGACTGTGACGTGAGCTAAATCAGCGAAGTTGAGGAGTGTGGCCGTCCCGTGAGAATTAGCCACTCACACGGTAGATGTTATTTTCAAGTTTTCGGAGAGACGTCCATTCCTCTCAGCCCTATTGAGTGTATCGCTCATAAGGATACACTATAACGTCTGAGAAAGTAGGATGCCAGAGCCCTGACCAAAGCAGACCGAGGGCAGACCAAAGACCTGACATGCACTCGTCCCTCTCTCTGACTCATGCTTAGTCGCTCACCACCCACCAACACACAGTGAAACCTCAGTCCCAATGCCAGGTTTTGTCACTGGGCAGAGAAGCGGTTGGCTACAGTAAAAGCATGACGTGATGCCCCTTCCTCTATGCTCCCCCAGCCTGTGCAGCAACAGAGGGGTAAAAATATCCCACCAGCGAGTTCAGACAACCAGCTCATAAATTAACACTAAAACTCCTACAGACAACAGCGGGCCGGTCGCTGAGAGATTTAAACCACTCAGGTTGCCACTGACCACAGCTCCGGGATCACCTTACAAAACCCTTTTCCTAAATTTACCCATTAGGAGGTGGTGAATAAGAACGAGCTGTAGATCAGTTTTCATCTAAGTCACTATTTAGCTGTACGCTAACATAGTGAACTATTTTTTTTTTTTCTAAATGGCTCTAGGGTGCATTGTTCCAGGAAATGTTATGAGGTGAGATGTAGGCTATTAGGGCCTAAATTGGGAATTGTGTATAACAAAAAAAAAGGTCTGTTCTTAATTTTCCTGAGTTTACACACGAAATATAAAAGTATAGGTTTAAGGCTCAGCTATTCTCTCGTGTCTTATTAAAGGTTTGCCTTTAAAATGAAGCGCAATCTCTCGTCGTTCTCGAGTAGAAACACAATGTTCCAGCAAACTGCTTGACTGGGTAAAAAAAAAAAAAAAAAAAAAAAGGAAAAAAGAAAAAACAACAGGAGAGAAGAGTGATGATCCCCTCTAAAGAAACTCAACTCTGTAATGGACGGACAGGGATTACAGACGTTAAAACCTCCTCCATCTGTAATTCACTGTCACCCTGCCATCATCTCTGAATCACTGATCCATTTTGCAAGTGTGCGAGACCTTGCTAAAAGCATCACTGTTGCACCCATTTGTGTTTGTAGTGGTGGGGGAGCAGCAAAAAAAAAAAAAAAAAAAAAAAAAAGGGGGGGGGGGGGGAAAAAAAAAAAAAAAAAAAAAAAAAAAAAAAGGGAGGAGGAGGGGAAAAAGAAAAAAGCATGCAGAAAAGACAAGTTAACAGCTCGCTGTGCTGTTTCAAAGCACTCTCTGTCCTGTAACAACCACCTAGCTGGTTTCTCACACAGGGAATGGGACACACTGATCAAATAGGATTTTAATGAACATCAGCAGTTGGTGAGCCTGAGGAGTAGACGCTGTGATGGCTTAAAGCGACTGACATCTAGGTTGGGTTGGATTTTCATCATCAAAAGAAAGAACTTTTTTTTTTTTAAAGAGAGAGAAAACATTCCTTTGCTGACGCCTCCTCTCTCTCTCTCTCACACACACACACACGCTAAGTGTGTGTTTGTCTGTCCGATCACAAGGAAAGAAGAAGCAAATGAGAAAGCAATTGGCTGACAAGGCCATGTGTAGACCGTGATCATATCTTACTAACCCCACATTATCCTCAGGAACTGAAACAGAAAAAAAAAAAAAAAAGAAAGGTTCTTCTCTGAAGGCTTTCCTCTAGGAGCCTCTCAGTGGGAGGGAGAGTAAATAAGATGTCATCAATAATAGACAGTGAATGTTCAGAGCATTTCTGAACACACACACACATATATATACGCAGACACACACACACAAACACACACAAGCTCCAACTGATTCCTATCCTGCAGACAGGCCTGCCAACCGCCAGGCTTTTTGCACACGCTCAGATTCACTGTCCTGACTAATCGCTTGTGATAGGGGCCTTTGCCATAATTACCCAGGGCCTTATCACAAACTTATGCGATGCATTTTTCATGTCCTGGCTGCTGGCAGTGCCTTCACTGTCCGTGCTGGCAGTCAATCTACGCACACACACACACACACACACGCAAAATAATAATTCACAAACACACACCAGTTCTATGTAACGGAGGGCGAAATGGGTGAAAGCAGGGTGAAGGGCCAGGGAAGAGAGAGAGGGAGAGAGAGAGAGAGAGAGAGAGAGAGAGAGAGAGAGACGGGGAAGGAAAAAAAACATTTAAAGGATGGGAGGGGTGAGGGAGACTGTGTTCGGGAGGGAGGGTGGGGGTGGAAGGAGGGGGTGGAGATAGATAGTGAGGAAAGAAAAGAGAAAGCAGTCTCAATTTTTTTTTTCCTTTTTTTTTTTTTTTACATAATGCATGAACAAGGGGGCACGAGTAGGAGGACCAAACAGGATCAAATAAATAGGAGAAGTGAAGCCTTGATGATGTGGCATAAGTGCGACACAAAGCCCGCTGGGAAGACTTGTTCACTGTCCTTTTGTCTACACAGTCATAGGGGCATCATGACCTAAATAAAAGTTTAAATCCCCCCCCACCCCTTCCTAAAAAAAAAAAGCCTGTGTGCATTTTACAAAATAATGTATGAACAATTGGACTAGCCTACATAATGCAATCTTATGTTAATGACCACGGCGGCTGGGGATAGTAATATTCATAAATTGTGATTTGAAATTCAGCAATGCACGTTTAAATGCCACGGGAAAACACAACAGTGCCATTGTCTACATGTCTTGTGATAGGTCAAACACGGCTCTAATATACACAGGCTTATATTCACACACACACACACACACACACACACACACACACAGTGAATAGGCCCAATATTTTCCTCATATCATTCACTGTGCCCGTGCACGCCACAGATTAGTAGCGTGCACGGGAGAGAGAGAGAGAAGAGGGAAGAGAGGAGGAGGTGGAGGTGGAGGGGGTAAAAAGCTGGGACATTTCTGGAGTTCATCACAATCAACAAGGTCATGATCTTTTCAGATTTTCCGCCGCTTTAAAACTAACCATTTTTATTTTTTATTTTTTAAATCTACACCGCGTCAAAAACAACACAAACACACACACTGTCCCCTCCGTGTCCCGTCCACTTTCACAGACGTGGCAATGTCTCAGTGTACACACACACACACACTCACACACACACACACACACACATAAAAAAAACCTCTCTGTGTATAATTGCCGTCAGGGGAAACCGACAAAAAACAAAAAAAAAACACCGAGTTGATCACGGAGACGAAACTGCTTCAAAAACCGTTGGCCGTTAAACGGTAGCTAACGTTTACACTCGCCTTCATATAAACTTAGCAACCTGACAGTTAACGTAAAAAAACACACACTCTATAAAATAAATAAAACACACAACACAAGCAACAACAACAACAAAAAAAAGCGGCTGTTGTGTGTCTGAGCTGCCCGTCTCAATGGTCGGTGTCACCACAGCGCCACCGTATAATGAGTCGCACTTATTTTTTTTTCTCCCCCCCCCCCCAAATCATCCAACCTTACAACGGCTAAAGCGTCGGGCTAACTACGGCTACTCGCTCCAGTAAAAGTTGAACAACACGCCAATAAAACATAGCCGACCGAAAAAACCTTCCCTTGCCTGTTTTTGTTTTTCTTTAAAAAAAAAAATTAAAAATATTCGGCCCGCATCCCCGCGGCGTCGCCCCGGCTTGCCCGGTTTGCAGTGTCCGATCGATGTTGAATTGAACAAAGAGGATCAATTTCTGATCAGCGAGAGAGAGAGAGAGCCACTTTCATCAATGTGAGGAAGAGGTCTTGAATTCTCTTCCGAAACACCTACGAGGGCGGCCGCCGAAAACAGACACAAAACACAGCGGCCGAGAGAGACGACACACGCCGAGGCGAAGAGAGGAGAGACGGTTTGAACGGAGGTTGAACTGACCTGTAGTTGTTGTAAGTCAAAGCGCTTCCAATATTGAAACATCGATCCTGCATTGGCCGCCATCTTGAGACATATTGAGACAGGAATGAGATGCTGATAGAGAGCGCGGGGGTTGGAGTTCAGTGGAGAGGACCGGGCGGAGGGAACACCCGGACTGGATCGCTCCCAGCGCCCACCCGCGGGAACAGCTGGAGCACGGAACGGACTCAGCGCACGGGAGTGTTTCCTTAATAACGCCATTATAATTGCTTAAATAGCTTTTTTATCAACATTCAGATATCACAGGTAAATAACCAAACTGGCATTAAATTACTCTTCGTTTTATTTTATTTTTTATTACGTTTTTAAAAAAAATTATGAGCGACAAGTTTATGCGTTTTTGTGTGATCATTGTGTGTTGTATGGAAGAGCAAAAGATCATACAAAAAAATAATGCCAGGAGGCTACTTGGAAGCCATATCTAAAAAGAAAAAAAGAAAAGAAAAAAAAATCCCACCAAGGGAGCATTCAGGACCAATGTTTCCTCTGAGCTGTGTAAGAGGATAATTCATACATTTAATTATTTATTACGTCAATAATCATTGCTGCTTCCAAAAACACAGCATCAAAGTCAGATTTAGGAATAAAAAGTCGATTTGTACTAAGTGATTTCCCCCTCATTCACCTCCTTGGATTTTGTCATAGTTTTTGAAGCTGCTTATTTATCATATATAAGTCACCTTTGTCTTTAAAAAAAAGAAGTATGAAATGAATTTAAAACCCCCAAAACTTGCATTTAATTTATGAATACTACATCTTTTTCCATGTTTTCTGTCTAGTTTTCTGAGTGATGCCAGTTAAATGTTTTTGTTTTATTCCATCTAGTCTTGTATGAAGGATTATTCTTTTTTTAAAATAAGGTTAAATATGAATTTAAAACCAATTGAATTCATTAGGGCTGTGGGAAATAGAACACAGGCTAAATGTGTTTGTCTGGATTGTTCAAATAAAACATTAAACTCTAATTAAATACAAAAATAAACCACAGTCATTTGAGTTTTTATTCTTTATCAAAAGGGTGGATCTAGTGTACAAACTCAGCATATGCAACAAAGCAGGGCTGCTGAGTGAGGACCTGATGAATTTGGCCGTTTCAGAGTGGGTAAAAGATGGAGTGGACTTACAGTTGGCACAAGATATCTCCAAGTTCAAGATTTTTTCTCAGCGTACAATAATAAGACAAAGAAAGTGAGCCTGATATTCTAATTTAAGACATTAATTTGCTGCATAGATAGATAGATTAGTTATTCAAATAAGATTGTTGCGCTGTTAATCCGGTCATTGCTGCAGCAGGGCAGCCCAGTGGTTAGACTGTCAATGTGCATACATATCTGTGGTTGAAGTGACCTTGAGCACCGAACTGAGCCCTGGCTGCTCCTGAGGCGTCACTCCTGCTGACCATGTCCCCTGACCCCCCTCAGCTTGTGGATATGCAAAGAATTTCTAATTACACTGTACATATGGAGTGCCCTAAATTCCTGTGTCAAACTGTGCACCTTAAAAACACATCACGCCTTAGTTTCAAGCCTCCAATCTGCTCTGCACATCAAACCCAGAGCTGGAGCTGCTCAGGTTTATCAGGGTAACACATCTGTCGAACACGTAGTTTTCATTTTTAGCTTTTTGTGGGTTCCCAAATTTGACTTGTCGAGTGTGTTGCAAGGCCTGGAAAATCCACGCCTGCATTCACACTTAGGATGTTTATTTTCTTGAATGCTCAAAGCCTTTAACACAAATATTTAGCTATATTTTCTCTCTCTCTCTTTCTCTCTCTCAAATCATTTTCATTTCTTTACAGCCATTGCACTTTAATTGCATTCACTAAAAATAACACGAGAATTTGCCATAGATAATAATGCCTCTTTTGCTACATTTGTGCGGATACAAAGGTGGGCATTTTTGTTCTCTGAATAAGCTTCAACTCTCAGGTCATTACTTGATTTGATTTGAAGCTGTTTGTGTCTGCCTCCTTCTACAGTATGAATGGTGCTCAGTGCTCAAGTGATATGTAGCCTCAATAGCTTTGCCTTATTTTATACTTAATTTATTGACATAATACTGTGAATTAAAGACTGATTTCAGTTTGGCCATGACACCCAGTCACACGCTTTCAATGAAATGTTCTCAGCTAGTCTGTATATAACAAATATGCTGTTTTGAGAGCTTCAAGAAGCATTAGTCTCAAAAACTAATTTTATCTTCTTCATGATTGTCTTCATTTAAATATGACCAACTTGTCTGTACCATGAGGTACATAATGAATACTTTTTAGACAAAATACTGCATTTAAACCGATAAATCCTGCATTTAATCCTCTGTCTGCCATGCTAATCGGTGTTTCCTTGGCTTGGCCTGCATGACTTGTGATGCTACCTATCATTAAGCGAAACCAGAAATACAGGTCTGAGATAATCCATACAGGTTCAGTAGTTTTGCATTGTGTGCATTATGCTCTGTTTGTTAAGTTTTCTCTTACCCTCACACAAAGAAAAGACACAACTGAAAGGAGTGCATTATATTGCCATACCACACAATCAATAATATCTTATCAATCAATAATAAATAAGGGGAAGTAAAACCAGAAAACTATTTGTACCAGGAAATATAACACTGTTGACTTTTGACACAATGATTAAATGTTTCAAAGGTTGTAAGGTGATATAGTTACTTCAGTTATTAGCTTTGTTATGTATTGTGTCCCAGCCCACAAGACACCGAAAATACTGGTGAACATTTTTGCCAACAAACAATGTGTTCAACCCAAATGTCTACAAATAAATTATGCCCCTTGAATAATGTTCCCTTTCCTAAAAACAGCTTTTTAATAATAATTTTACTTTAAAAAAAAGTGTAGCTTAAATTATGCAAACTCTGCAAAATAAAACATGAAACAGACTTCATCTTAGATCTCGCCTAAAACACATCACAAACTAAGTACTTTCTCTTCATTAAACTTGTCTGTTTCTATAGGTAATGGTAAATCATTTGAACATACGTGTGCATGCAGAGACCTTTTAAATTCTCCTTCACACAAGACTTTATCAATGAATTCCTGCATTTTTCATAAATGGTCCCTCCACGTTTTGATGCAAAACTGTGTCCAGTAAAATAACAATTTTATTCAGTGAAATGAATCTTACAAAACAGTTGATTTTGTCCTAACAGGCTCTCTTTCTAAACTCTCTGAATTTCAGCACACAGTATCTCCATAAGGATTTGACTGTAGCTTCACTAGGCTCTGAGTTACTTTGAAGCAGTAGGGGGTACACAGTGTAATTCAGAGAGTCTGAGTTATCAATCCACCTACAAATTATCATGTTCCTGCTAGAGAGGCTCATGCACGTCTGGCATGAGTGACTTGAGAGGGTTTTTTCTCCTCCTTTCTTGTCTTTTTATTACACTCTATGGTAAAATTAGAGAGGAGGAAAAAAACAACGTAAATTGTTCCTGACAAGGACAGCACAAGAAACATGTTGGGACCCACAGATTTAGGTCTTTAAAAAGCTTCATCACTTCATGTACCTTTGGTTAAAGTTTAAATATAGAGAAATAAACACACATTCTTTGTGTCAGTGCCATTATACAAGTCGATCTTAAACCCCGACAGAGCTACAGGGTATGAAATAAAACAGCCTTTCTGTCCTTTAGCTTTCCCACTTTTCTCTGTTTGTGTCCCTTTCCCTCCTGCTCATTGACTCTGCCTGCAAGGTGCTTTTAGCAGGCCTTGTGTGGCCGGGTTAGAGATGGATGTGTGGCCCTTGGGAGCCGCAGGCAGAGAGCAACACTGATCATGTCAGACAGGCTGGGGAGGCTGCATAAGATCATCATCACCCAGCAGTGGAGTGAATCGCCGCAGTGGCACTTTCACACAACCTCTGACCTATGTGGTAACCTCTGAGGTCATGATCAAGGTCAGGGGTCAGCCAGGGCCTCTGTGATCAGGCAGCTCGCAGGCCCCTCCTGCAGTTTCCTCCTCTTTTTCTCTCTATGTTCTTTCCCCTCAGTTTTTTTTTCCTTGCTCTTTCCCTCATCTTCTATCTGTTTGTCTATCGCTCACACTCTCCTTCACCGGCCGGGACCAATTGAGACATCCCCATCCCCTGGGAGAGCAAAAAGGAAAGCAAGAGAAAATCAATAGGGAAGATGAGTGAAGACCTGGGGGTCCCATCAAAAACTGAATGCCTCTCTCTGTGCTGGTATGATTCACACACACACCAAAACTCATACAGATAGACAGCGGTATTACTTCTCACAAACAGGAAGGCAGAAGTAAACACGGACTTGGAAAATGTACAAAACTAGAGAAAAAGATGGGTTAAAGCCTGCAAAACATGTCGTCTTTTTGTGTGCCTCACCCGTCACAACACAATGAGGTGCAGTCCTTATAAGACGACTGACTAAGTCCATACAAAAAAAGACCCTGCGTCTGTTTCATGTATGTACACATCCATGTGGCCACTTGCTAAAGTGATCTTTGAACAGAGAAAGATGCGATATCGATGCCTCCATGGAGATTTCAAGGTCTGCCACAGCAAATGAAAAGAGCTCGATGACAAAAAGAAAAGTTATTTTCTAGCAAAGGAGAGGAGGGAAAAATGAAGCAAACATAAATGCCAAGCTTTGTGTATCACCCTGGCTGTAATTTGAGTTGAACAAAATGTCACCATATCACCAATCAGCACAACTTTAATTATAGCACACTTCCAGCAACATTTACATGGGTTTTTGTGCGGCCTAAAAAAAGGATTAAAATAAACAAGAGCGAACTGAAAGAAGATAAACAAAACTCATTCCTATGTGTCATTTCCTGACCTCAGCCACCTCTGCTATTTCTGAGGAAAGACATACATGTGTTTATAATGTTGAGCCTCGGCATGTATCCATAACTTATGAGTTTGCCGTGCTCTTCTTCCCAACTCAAGATAACCCCGGGCAGGACATGAAATGATTGGCTGAAAATAGAACTGTTCAGATGAAAGGGAGGATAAATAATGCAGAAAGAATACAAAACCTCTTATGGGGATAACTAGTCACACACAAATGCACGCACACAAACACACGGACATATCCAGAGATTTTTTCTTTTTCTTTTTTTTTCTCTCTACGGTGAAGAAAAGTGAATGGATGTAACAGGAAGGAGGAGGACCCAGTGGAGACACATGCTTCTTGCTTCATCTCCTCCCACTCCTCCTTGTCTGCCATTTTTTTCCGCTCACACTCAGACTTCATGACATACTCTGTGTCTGTGGGGAGGAATAATGTTGTCCCAGTCACGGCGTGTTTTTCCTGCCCACCAGAGATGAGACACAACACACAGTGCAGGATTTCCAACCCTGCCGCCTCATCATTTTTTCATTGGATTTGATCAGAACTGAAAACTGTTCAACCTGGACAGCTGATCCTTTTTACGGAGGCAGAAACGTGTCACTGTCTGAAGACTTGTGTTTGTCTTTTTCATTCTTATTTGTTTAGGGGGTTAGATCACCAAATTAAAACTATGAGTCATTTATTAAGATTTTCTGGTTGGAGGGTGTTGCAATCCTGGGTCATATTCTAATAAATAAAACATTCAACACAAACCTTTTCAAAGCCTCGCTGCTGCCTGACTAATTTACAGCTGAAATGTTTATTCATTGGCCAAATTAAACATGCATGTTTGGAGAAAAATCCCAATGTCACCACAGTTCACAGGCTGCACACAGGACGCCTCACAGGGCAGCTTTCTGCTTGTGTAGGGAGACACCTGGTGGAGGATAACACGTGTAGCGTTCATAGGGCGATAAATAGAAGATTGAGTTTCATCTTACATGATTTATTAAGTTGATAAGCACAACAGCTTCTTTTAGTCAACCCATAACATGTGAGGGATTATTTTAATATGAATTATTAGCCACAGCTCTAAGTTACACCCCAGTATTGACACACACAAACTCCATGGACTTCTGATTTGACCCCTTGGCCTCCACCCTGAGTGAAAATGCTTTTTTATACAAACTAATTTACAGTCTAAATGAGAAATATGTCTTGTTATTTATAAAAATGACCTCTGCTCAGTCCAGGACACCGCGCCCTGTGCGCAAGGTGTTTACCCAAACTGGGTGCAACCAGGACTCACAAAAGCTCCTTTCACCGGTAACAGGATTCCAGAGCAACGCTGCCACGTCGAAATGTTTGAGCATACAGGACTTGGTGCAAATGTTGTGCACTCTTGTTTGAAAGAAGAGGGAAGAATGAGAGGAGGGCGTGATATTACCTATCACCATTGTGGATTATATATAGGACAGGTGACAGCAATGCGTGGAGAAGCTTGGTGGACTGTTGTAGGCTCCATTATCAAACCTGACCTGACTTTATTATCGGCACTGCTTATCTCATCTGACTTTGAAAGTAGGACATTAAGGTGTGCCAGCAGGACACAACGGACTAAAAAAAAGTTTTAATGGGATACTCGTGCAGCGGCCAAAGGGAACAAACTGGTTTTATATGAAGTTTCTGTGAGGGTGAAGAGGGTCAATGGGAGCTGGAGAGAGGCGTACAAGTTTGTCCCACAGGGAGAAATGTTGTGTTCTCAGGAGGACCTGCTCCTCCGTGTGCGTGGCTACCGTCGGGTTCGTGTCAATCCTGGGTGTCAGCCTGCTCTGGCTGCCGGAGCCGCGCATCGTGGATCCGCTTGTCTCAAAGGTCAACAGCCCGGTGACGATCCTGATATGGACTCAGCCGTTCGGTCATTACAGCAGCCTCCCGGACTGCTCTGAGCTCTATCAGATCGACCAGTGCACGCTCACCGACGACGCACGCGCGTACCTGCACGCTGACGCCGTGATCGTGCACCACCGTGAGGTCGCCACCGGCAAAGCTGATCTGCCACCGGAACCGCGGCCCCGTGCGCAAAAGTGGATATGGATGAACTTCGAGTCGCCCACGCACACGCACAGGCTGAGGTATTTTGAGGGTGTTTTCAACCTCACCATGACCTACCGGACTGACTCTGATATATTCGTGCCGTACGGGTATCTTTTCAGAAACAAGGGTGTCCAAAATCACTTTGTGCACCCGCTCCGCGTACCCACGCGCTCACGCCTCCACCGGCCCCGCCTCGTGGTCTGGGTCGTCAGTAATTGGTCTGAGTCCCATGCGCGCGTGGCCTTCTACTACAGTCTCAGCCGGTACATCCGAGTGGATGTGTTCGGGCGCGCGGGCCGGCCGGTGCCAAAGGACAGCACCGTGGTGCGGCTGGTCGAAAGGTACCAGTTCTACCTGGCGCTTGAGAACTCGCAGCACACCGACTACATCACGGAGAAGTTGTGGAACGCAGTGCAGGCCGGTGCCATCCCGGTGGTCCTGGGTCCGTCCAGACAGAACTACGAGCGCTTCCTGCCTCCGGAAGCCTTCATCCACGTGGACGACTTCCCCACAGTGCGTGGGCTGGCACGGTACCTCATGATGCTGAGGCGCAACCCGGCTCGGCTGAGGCGGCACCTGAACTGGAGAGGGAGCTACAGCATGCACCAGGCCAGCTTCTGGGCCGAACACTACTGCACGGCATGCAATGCGGTGATGCGCAACAGAGGCAGGACTGATGTGGTCCAACACTTGACAGGCTGGTTTGAATCGTGATAAACATGCTGTATCACCTCCAGCTGATTGAACTGAGGCCAGAGCTGATAGATGATTTGTAAACAGACTCACTGCAGCTGATGATTATCAGCTGTCAAAGTTTACAATAGAAATCTATTCATTATTGTCTGTTTATTTGACTTTAATCATGAGGTAACTGAGAATGTGAGAACTGATTTTTTTATGTACTGTTGTCAGAGTAGTTATTTTTGCAGGTTTTTCTATGGACTCAACATTTAATAGTGTTTTTAAAGCTGTATTAAAGTTACACTTTGTATTTTCTGTGGAGTCAAGCTGGATTTTAAGTGAGGCCTGACACTCCATGTCCTGGAAATAATTATTTTCTCTTTGGTGATGTTAATATGTTTTGTGGTTTCGGCTACAGCACTGTTTCTATGGTGCAAGTACCACTGGTGGTACATGACCTCCCTGTAGTGGTACTTGAAAGAATCCCTGAAATATATTCTCTAAATGAAATAAGTTATTTAAAAAACACATTATACTATCAAAATACTACAAAGTTTCTAATGAAAATAAACTATGGGATCGGTTACAATATCCTGTTAACGTAGTCTTGTTCTTGCGCATTGAACAAGCTCCGATGTGACAAAAACATAATAAGCCAAGGTGAAATAACTGATTCATAAACTCTGCAATCGTGGCTCCAACTGGGGAAAAATCAGGACTAGAAGTGTGGATCAGGAGTACAGCTTTCTAACAAATTAGCTCTGGTTCTCAAACAGGATTCATTCAACAGCCAACTATAAATAATCTTCCAATTAGTAATGAACCTGCCTCATATGTAAACTGTCTGCAGCTGAAAAGGGTCGGCCTACACTACTGTATTTTAACACATAATAGTGAGAGTCTAATATTTTCTGAGGTGGTATGCATTGTAAAAATTTTGATAAACAGAGCTACAGTAAAAAAAAAAATCATCTTGCAGAGATGTGTTTAAGATGATTTGCTGCAGTTAAGAATATTTTCAGGTCAGTGTTTTATATCAGAATCCTCCACTTCAACTTTAACATCATGCAACATCAATGCAACTTACTGACAAATAATAAAGATGGTAAACCGTTAACGTTGGCACATCACCTCATGTCTGCAAGGTGACTTTTACAGTGCTGAAACAGAAACCGAGGACAGGTAATGGATGTGCTTAGAGGGGATGTGTGAGCGTGACGTGTGCACCATCTCCAGAAAGTACAGCTCTCTTTCGCGTGTACCTGCAGGTTAGCACTAAATCATGTTAATGATAGCATCCCTAGATCTGATCTACTATTAGCTTAACGCCATACATGGCTGATAGTCATGTCATCGCGGGCCACGTGTCCCTAAAATAGCACTGTGAGGCCTCGCTTTGTGTCTTCACATCACTGACTGCTTGATTGCAACACTGTTCCCACTCAGGTGGCCTAACTGAATGACCTCAAAGGTGTTGTTAGACACCAAACCTCTCATACTGCTGGCAAGATTCGTTGTACTAACACACGTATAGTTTTTTAATTAAACATGCACAGCCATGCTTATTTTGCTGAAGTGTCTCTTCTTTATATATTCAACAACAATCAGGCAGGAAGGAGGAGGCGAACATGTGTGTCTTTTTAAAGCTGGAGGAGTCAGGAATCAGAAGCTGTGATGTGGATCATTCTGTGTTAATGCCCTGACACAGAATTAACACTTTACGCTGTCAAATGAGACATTTCCTGCAGGCACAGGGGGAGCGAGTAATGTTGCTCCCCATAATGAGCTGATGCCACAACAGCTGTTGGAACCACTGACGTCTATCAGAAATAATGTTTTTCGACGGCCAGAGCAGCCAGACCCCTCACCGCTGTCATAATCTGATACATGTACAATAGAGAATTATTAGCTACAGTGACTAAAATCATATTCACTCTATATGCTTTCAAATATAGATCCACTGCATGTCTCGAAGCTTGTTTCCACATGTCCTTATTCAAAGTATCCTTCAAATGGCACGCCATACCTTTCCGCTGTGGGAAGCATGTACAGCATGCTGGACAGTTGACCTACTAGTATATAAAGGAAGGGCACTCCTCTTATTGTTTCATAGGAGCTCATCAGATCACAAAGAAGATTGCAAGAGGATCCACACAATGGTAACAGGCTGTGCAGGATATCTAGTCTATTTGTTGCATCCATTAACATGCAAACATTGTGCTCATCGCTTGTCATTTCTGAACAGTTACAGATTGATACTAAAGATCATGCAGTATTTGATCAGGATCGAACTGTTTGTGGATGATCCTCAAATTTCTTGATGAGGAGAAGTTTCTTTGTTGACTCAAAGGAACCACCACAGACCTCCTCTCTCATCAGACATGTCTGTTCTCTTACAGTCGCCCAAAAAGGACAAGAAGAAGGAGACAGGGGGCTCAAACATCGTTGGCATGTTTGAGCAGAGCCAGATCCAAGAGTTCAAAGAGGTCAGAGGACAGATGCTGTGGAGAAACTGTGTGTGTGGAGCTGTACTGCCTCCCCTGGTAACCTCTGTGACTGTCTTCTGCTGGCAGGCATTCACAATCATGGACCAGAACAGAGACGGTATAATTGATAAGAGCGACCTCAGGGACACCTATGCCGCTCTGGGTAAAGATTTATTAACCAAGAAGTGTAAATATCACATTCTCGCCCTACGATTGCTGCTTCATGACATAAATGTATGATGTGCTTGATGGCAGGTCGCCTTAACGTTGGTAACGATGAGCTCGACGAGATGATGAAGGAGTGTTCAGGACCTCTCAACTTCACTTTGTTCCTCAACATGTTTGGAGAAAAACTCAAAGGTCAGTCAGCACCAACGTTGTAATGATTGTGCAGTGTGCATCTTTTAGGCTTTATTTACTAATATGGATAATATTATGGATGGTTGAAGCATTAATTTACTTTAATTTAAATTCAGTTTTTGAGAAAAACAAAGTCATACTGTACATATGCAAAAATGGAAAATAATAATAGATACATAGCTTCTTGAGTTTTTACTATTTATTTTCTCCTGTATTACACCACAGCTTGTCTCTGACTGGGAACCCTAAACTTAAATGAATAATAAACCTTTAGTTTTAGTTTGGTTTGTGCTATTGTTTTAAGTGATCTTCATCATTTATTCATGGTTCGTTTCAGTCAAAGCTTTAAGTTGTGTTTAGTGTCTCTCATAGGAAAACCCTGTCTTGGATTAAAGATCATCAAAACATAAAATTTTAGCATTTGCCAACAAAACTATACAAAAAAAAAGCCAGAAACGGCATATAAAGTATGATGCGAAACTGAGAGAGCACAGCATGTCTACACAGATGAACACTTGTTACTCGCAGCTTTACCTGTGTTTTGTCAGGAACTGACCCGGAGGAGACGATTCTCAATGCCTTCAAGGTCTTTGACCCAGAAGGAAGTGGAGTCCTCATGGGGGAGGAGTGAGTGTGTGATTTGCTTCACAGTTCTGCACCAACGCGGCGAGAAATGACTTTTGTGCCTTGTGATCAGCCTCTCGCAGGAATTCATAACTCGTATAACTATGAATCAGTTTGTAGAGTAAATCATTAGCAAAGTTCCAGCGGGAAGATAACGCATATCTTGTTTGGTGAAATACAAATCACACTTAATTCTGAGTCAAAGAGATGGAAACAGTAATTCTTCTTTCCTGTTCCTCTCCTGCAGGATAAAAAATCACCTCATGTCACAGGCTGACAAGTTTACAGAGGATGAGGTGAGTTGTTGCTTGGCAACAAGGTGAAATATTGGATGTATCAATATGAGATATGTGATTCAAAGGTACGGGCGGTGGCGATAGCGTTGACTAAGTTAAAGGTGAGCATTGATGAATACCCAGAATCCCAGGCAATTTAATTTGATTTAAACCCCTTAACTACCAGCTACAGCTTATTACAAAGATCCTTCTCAGCTCTCTTCCAGGCCCTCTCTTCAGTAACAGTGCCATTCATAACCTACATGGCCCCTGGCTAGAGACACAGTAATCTCATTTGTACAGCAACAGATGTTTCTCTTAAAAACATCCGTTGACTGGGGAGTGAAAAGTCTGCCTCTCATTCACTCTGGGGATCAAAGAGACCAGTCTAATCTCTATGAAATCTGTCACATTTGTACTGGTTTGAGGAGACATATTGACTTACAGTAGGCTTACTATGTTGTGAAACGTAAGCGCTTTCCTTCTCCGTCCCTCTCGCTCAGCCTACACATGTTTAATGAGGAGGCTTTCATGTTGTGTACATCAAACGGCCTCACGGTGGAGGGGGGTAAAGTAGAGAGGAAAATGCATATGAAACAACAAAACCCCAAGACAAATAAACAGCACAGTGTTCCCATGGCAGCGCGGTGCAGTAATCTGACGGCTGGTTTCCCATGGCTGTGTCTCACTGCCCCATAGACCTCCACTCTGTCTCACTGATGGCTCCTGTGATTGCAATCATCCATCTTACTGTCAAAGGCAAAAAAAAAAAAAAAAAGAAAGAAAGAAAAAGGGCAAGAAAGGGGAAATCGCACACACCATCTCTCTCTCGCTCCCTTGTGTCCAGCAAACAAGCCACCCCACTGTGAGTAGAGCCAACACATGGACCACAGGCCCTCTGCAATGGGGTGTGTTTATGTGTGTGTGTGTGTGTGCCCATGCTTATATGATCTACAGAGAGAACATGTGTGGGTGTGTGCATCTTTGGTTGTCTGTGCCTACCCATTATACTGCATGATCAGTCACTGGAGTGTACACGGGGGAGCTGTGGACATGTCTGATCTTGCAGCTGATCAAAAGCACCAGAGACTTGTTCCCTTGTGGCCGTGCAAGCGGGCCTCATATCAACATGTCTCTGTTCAGTAGACAGGAAAAACAAGAGGAGAGAAACAGGCAGAGGAGGAGGAGGAGGAGGGAGTACATCAGGAGGAAGACATAAACAGGCAGGCAAAGCATAGATGAAAGAGTGCACAAAGAGGCCAGAGTGGAATATATGACAATGATACATAACCGCACTTATCTCCTCGTTCTGATGAGCTAATTGAATGGCAAAAGCCAGCTCTGTTTATCTGTAGATTGAATAGCATGTGTGATCCCTCTCCGCAAAACCCGACAGCTCCTTATCACAACATGAGAGAGAGTGCGGCGAAACCTTTACTGTACCTGTTTGCTTACAGATAAATCAGATGTTTGCAAACTTCCCTCTGGATGTCACTGGTAACCTTGACTACAAGAACTTGTGTTATGTGATCACCCACGGAGAGGACAAAGAGCAGGAGTGAAAGGAGGAGACAAAAAAAGAGGAGCAGCAGCAGCAGCAACGGCAGCGGTCGAGACAGTGAAGCTTCTGCCTGTAAATAGTCTGGGCACGCTGTGAAGTTGTGGTGTACAGCGTGTGTAAATGTAATTATGTGCAATAAAGTGGATGACTCTACCAAATGAGTCCCTTTGTTGTTGTGACTTTAATCTCGCTTCAATAATCAACACAGATAAATATCTGCTGAGCACAGTGTTTGGCAAATGAAAAACAACAAAGCACACCTGAACATTGTTTAGTATAAAAGATAATGAAACATGCACAAGACTCGACAACACAGCTGCATTTAAAAGATTACATCAATAAAAAGCCGTCTGTGACATACGATAAGTGATCAGAGACTGAACAGGCAGGTTCATCTCTTCTGCAAATAAGAACGAGGAAATCGTTTGACATTTCAGGAAAGACATTTGATTGCTTTCTTGCAGAGAGTAAGACAAGAAGATCGATACCACTTTTATGTTAAATATAAAGCTAGTTACCTTAGCTTAGCACAAAGACTGGAAACAGGTAGAAACAGCTAGCTCGACTCTGTCCAAAACTAACATCAGTCTTGTTTTGTTCTTGTTTGATCTGTACAAAGAACTAAATGTACACAGGTGTTACGTGACAAATTTTTGGGTGCAGTGACTTATGCGGATATGCGGGTAGAACAGGACAAACAGGAAAATTTCCAATTACTACGACTAGGGAGTCTTCATGCAATATCCAAAACAGATCACGACCTTTAATAACCTTGTAACAATAATAAATGAGATTCTTTTGTAGCAGTTCACACATGAATACAATGTTAACACACCTGTTTGTCCTTTCTGGCTTCAAACACAGTAGTTCAACATGGCAGACTCCGTGAAAGAGGACCTGCAACGTGTCTGTAGATATAAAAGTCTCATTCTAAGATAATTACCTTATTTTCAGTTGATAAAAATTGTAGTTAAGCATATGACTTTTTAATTACTCTCTCTAAATACTCTCTAAATCTCACACACTGGAGCAAACTATATAACTAGTGTTTATATTGAATTTTATTTAGATATAACTATCAGCAATGAGCCTTTTTCCAGTTGTTTTCTTACTTCTTTTCACCAGATCGGTTCTCTAAATCAAATTATAGGCCTCAATAAGAGGCTGACATGAACAGTTTTCACACTTGGTTGCTTAAAACTTTAGTATGAATGATATGATATGATCGCAGCATTGTTGCGAGTGCTGGCTCAAGGATTCTGATATTTTTACTGTTGGTTTTCCGTCTTGGTGCTAAGCTAACCAGCTGCAGACCCCAGTTTGATATTTAGCGTACAAACATGAGAGCGATATTAATCTAAGTCTTGGAAAGAGAGCAAATGAGCTTAGATCCCAAAATGCCAAACAATTTCTTTTACATATGAACCAGGTAATGGAGAAAACAAAGATTGTACCAGACATGGTCAACGCTTTAGCCAACAAGCTTGGTCTCTCAGAGACTCATTATACAATAATCATATCAGTTTGGAAACAAATCTCAGAGGCAGTCAAAGTAATATTGTCACATGAAGGTGCACTGGAGCCGAGCCGAGGTTTACAGTTTCCAGGACAGAACTCAACTGTTTCAGTATCTCCCTCCTTTAGCTTTCCAGATGTGCGCTCTCCAGATGCTATTCATTTCATCTAACTTTATTTTAAGCAGATATTCTTGGCAGCTTGTCATGTCTTACCTCAGCTTTAACAAGGCAACCAGAGAGAGACAGAAAGAAGAGAAAGGAAGAAATATGTTTGACAGGCTAACACGAGACTAACCCCGAGGTTGTTCCAAAAATGTGTTTGACACTAAATAGTATATTTTGGGTCCAGCTCTCGGGAACTCACATCGCAGCCTGAGGAGCTTTGCAACATCAGCCAAGGAAACTGATGTGTTTACTAGGCAGTGTTTTATCTGAGGAAAGGAAGATGCCAAAACCTTCATAACACTTTATGAGATAATATTTCATTGTACAACGTTGTTCAATTGCTGCTGCGGGTTATGTAGGATCATGCAGCAGCAGGGTCAGGAAGGCTAAAAAAAAAGCCTTTAATGCGGATGAAATGCTCAACATCTCATGTCTGCAAAGAGCTTTGTTTGTACAGCAACAGACAATAATAATGTGACAATAATAAGCAAATAAAGTGTAATAAAACAGGTATAAGAAACGTGATATAAACAAACAAAAAAATCAACCTCATCCGTCACCATTATACACATACATACAGAATATTAGAGTATACTCTTAAAGAGGAGCTCGTCTGTGTCTCTCCTCCAGTACTGGACTTTGAGGAAGGCTTTGAACAGGCTGAAGGCGCTTGATCTTTATGGCAGGGAAAGACAGGGGGTCCGAAACGCTGCCAAATCCAGATCCCTCAGAGTTGTCTGTGTGAAGACACAAAAGACAGAAAAACAATCTTCAAATGCTGCTTTAAAGAAACAGGTTGACATTGTTGGGGAATATGCTTATTTGTGCTGCGGAGCAGAGTCAGATGAGAAGATCGATACGTCTCTCACGAGTGTTCATTAAATATGAAGCTACTGCCAGAACTGACTGGAAACAGGGTGAAACAGCTAGCCTGGCTCGAAGGTAACAAAATCTTCCAACAACACAAGTATAGCTCATTAATTAACAAATTACTGTTAATTAACATCTCTCATAATCATCATTTGTTCAATACATACAAACACCAAAGAGGAAAAACAATATTTATGTGTGGGACTACTCTTTGGCAGGGAGCAGTAACCTCTTAGTATGCTGGCAGCTGCTCAATGCCAAGAAATAATTCAGCACAAGACCCAAATAAAACAGAAAATAGTTTGTACAGATTAAACAAATGAGATATAACATGTTGAGTGATCTTTAGAGCTCTGCTAGGTGACACTTTTATCAGAGCCAGGCTAGCTGTTTCCCCTTGCTTCCAGTCTTTGTGCTAAGCTAAGTTAAGTGCAGATATATTTACAGTGGCATCAATCTTCTCGGGTAACCCTCCGCCAGAGAGTGAATAAGCGTATTTCCGACGCATGTCAAACTATTCCTTTAACATAATCATTCAGAGGGTCTGGAAAAATGTTTTTCCTCCACTTCTGTTTTTCTGCTCACCATGAATGCCGATCATGTGCTCCAGGATCAGGACCCTCTCGGCCAGGATCTTCAGGGCCTCCCTGAGCTGCTGCACGGCCTCGCCCTGGATAACACCATCGTGTTCTTTTAAAGCCATTTTTCAAATGAGCTCAAGAGGAAGAAATACAAACGTCTCTTACCTCATTCAAGCCTTCTCCCGGCTCTCCTTTCAGCCCTGGTGCTCCCTGTGAAAACACAGAATAACCTTGTTATCTCTGCACTGTGTGTGGGTGTGTTCAATGCAACACAATAACCTCATACTCACAGGTAGACCATGCTCGCCTATTACACCTGGAGGCCCCTGGTAGGGAGAGAACAGAGAAAAATAATTTAGGACTCTGCTGCTCACACACACATTTCACCGGCCTGCATTCTTTATCCCCCGTGCTAATCTGCCTCTTCACCAGATCTCCAATCTTAAATCATGCTAGTAGAGGAAGGGGATCAGGTTTAAAGACAGAGGCCCTCTAGAGAGCCGGATAAAAGAGGGGACCGCCTGATTAGTGAGGCCTGGCCTTGAAGAGAGAGAGAGAGACAGAGAGAGAGAAAGAGAGAGAGAGAAGGATTAGTCACGGCTTGGAGTGCATCTTTGAAGAAAAGCTTGTTCACCTTTAATGTGTTTAAGATTGCATGACAGCGAGGACCATTTACAAACCGTAAGAACAAAAAGCATTTTGATAGTTCATCACGTTCAAATATGTTCAGCCAGCCTGCTAATCCAATAATGAGGATGATTTTTAAAGCAGCCTCACCCTTTCCCCTGGATCCCCTTTAGGTCCAGCATCCCCTGGCTTTCCAAGGAGGCCTTCTTTCCCCTAATGTCAGCAAAACAGAAGGGCGTGGATTAATTATAATTATGTTTGTCGTGCATTGACATTTATATCGATCAACAGATACTCACATCTTGTCCTGGCAGGCCTGGTATCCCTGCTGGTCCTCTCGGTCCTGGAGGGCCTGTAGTGTCACACACGTAAGGCGAGGTTGGATGTTAAAATGTTTAAATTTGACTCCAACTGTTGTGCAATGTCAAAATTCAATTCAACACAGTTTAATTTAATTCAGAATTATAGTCGTGTGAGAGAGATTTTATAAAATAAACACATGATTAACCAGTTGACTCTCAAAGTTCTCAACGTTTCGCTAAAAATTTCCCTTTAATGGAGTAACTTTGACGATGTTATTGTGCGTGCTTTTTCTGACACGTTATCCTGCGCGTATACATGAATGTAGGACAAGCCGTGGTTCTGTGGTGTCCCCTTCCAACCTTTAGGCATGAAACAGCTGATACTCATACCTGAGGGGCCGACGGGACCAGTTGGACCACGGGGCCCGACTACAATTTGAGTAGCTTCATGGGCGGAGATCTCCTCTGGGAAAAACATAGAAACAAATATTGAGTTTCATGTTTGCACAAAAGATAACAGAGACTCTAACAATGGATTAACAATAATTAAATAATCGATGAACAACAGTGTTATAGCAAGAGGTGGATTTACAGTTCATCATTTAAATCATGTTTTAACCTAATAAATAATCTGTTGATGTGTTATTGTTTCACTGAGAAGCAAACAGATGTTACATTTTACTCTATGCTATACTCTGTGCGTTCATTGTCACTGAAGTGACTCATAGGCTGCAACACAGCAGTCAGCCAATTACATGTGAAAATTGCCAAACTCTCCATGACTGCATTGGTGCTGGTCAACAAAGCTCTGACGCTGGATATTTGTGTGATAAATGTTTCATTCGACTCTACAACTTCTTTTTAATATAGTCTCACAATAAAAACATCAAGACAAATCAAACAAATGTGAACATTTTTTTCTTCTTCTGGCAAAGCTGCTAACCTTCTCTGTCTCACTCACACACCTACGCACACTTTGTTCACTCTTAAATGAACAGCTCTAAATATAAAAACGCAAACGCAGCAGATTTAAGGACACACTAGGACCTGATTACTGAAGTCACACTCGTGGATGAGGACTCTGCACGGAGCTGCACGGAGGTTTTGTCGTTTCACAGTTTTGTCAAATTAACAGGAGAGCAAACGTGGTCGCTCATGATGCATTTTGGACACACACAGCTGGATACTACATCAGCCTCTGCTGCTGTGAGTCTGCAGTTACAGACTCTCTCTCTCTCTCTGTGTCTTGAGAGTGTCTATAAAATCTATGTTTGGATTTCCAGTACGCCTGTTGGCTGTATCCATCCATACACCGATACCTCAGGGGGTGGGCTCCTTTTTCCAAAGTAACAGAAGAGTTAAGACATCAAGGGGTCACCAGCCAGGCTACAGAGTTTCATCAGCAGTCAACAGTAGGATTAAATCCAGTGTGATCGACAAGAACAGCCGGTCACACTAAAAAAGTGGTCCCATTTAATGGAGCAGTAAATGCTAGCACATGATCTCTCTTCATAGAAAACATTCAGCAGGAGGAAGCCTTGTTCTCAGCATGTAGCATATTTCAAAGTATGCTTGTAAGTATAAATTTTGTTTGCAACCACACTTCCACTTCCTCTCCACTTTAACATATGCTCAGAATCAGTCTTCCCCTGTGTTGAGACAGCGCTGTTACATTATGGCTACAGTCCACAGAAAGGGTCTTGAAGGAGCAGATTTCCCTCTGGAACTAATTTTCTAATGTTACAGTCTCCTCAAGCCTGGCTGCCTCCCCAAGAAACTCCACATGAGTGGCAGACTATCTCCCTCCCTCGTTCATAGCTAGCCCAGATTTTGGCTCTGGGCCGTGGCCTGTTCCCCCAAACGCAGACTGTTGTGCTGACAGCTAACAAATTAGGCCTGATTTACAGCCAGTTGGCCCCCCTCAGCTTACATGGTCCCACAGACCCAAATCTACATAGTTCCAGACCCGCAGACACAGTCCCGGGCTCAGAAAGGCAGACGCAGCCAAAAACCTAATCAGAGCCAGCAGTCCTCATGAGGTAATGATTATAGCATGGACTTCTACTGCCTCCCTGTGGCAGAAACCTGAGTTTTTATGTGAGAAATGTAGCTTTTTGCACAGAAGCTCTTTCTTCTTCTTGTGTATTCCAAACAATTACTTCAACATTAAACAGACTAAACATGTTTGATTGTACGGAAGACAAAGAAGTGGATAAGATCAACGACAGATGTCTCGATATCTATTCGTCTTTTTAAAAACCACCATAGCCAATTTTGTGATTTATATCTGGATATTTGGCGCCATTGTTGTTGTTGTTGGTGGTGGTGCAGTAAACAGTGGCCCAAGCAGCAGCAAAACACACGGAAACGATTACACTAAATCTAAGCCAGCCCGAAGAAAAACAATACTCTCTCTCTACAAATCTGAGCCTGGCACTAAAAAACTAAAGACGTATATTTCTCACTTAAACACTTGCAGCATGTTTTACCTTCCACCTGTGCCCCTGGCCGGGGGGTTCATGTTCTGCCTGACAAAATGATTGCAAGGAGAACAAAAGGACGAACATAATAGATGAGATATGAGAGTATGTGAAACTGGTGAAGCACATGACTCATTGTAGGATGAACTGTGAAAATCGACCTGTGGTTTTGGCATCAATTCATCATCCAAAAACTGAATGCTTGAAAGGTTTTACAATTGTTCTTGGGTCAGAATTCACCCATGTGTGTCAGATCTATTTCTATTATGTTCTCATTTTGAGGCAATCTGGGACGATTTAGCCCTAAGTCACTGTAAAAGAGTGAATTTGGAAGGTGGCCTCGTCCGCTCACCTTGATTGTCCACACGAAAAACATCTCCTCGCTCTCGGATAGGAGAAAAGCTCGGCCCTGGAGGACCCGGCACACCAGGAGGGCCGGGTAGACCTATTTCTCCAGGCAGGCCTCTGTCCCCCTTCGCTCCTGAGCACAAGGTAAAACACAAAACAATCAATCAATGAAACAGTTGTGTTAAATCAGCATTTTTTAAATAAAAAGTATCCTCAAATTACACTTTTTTATTTTACCGATGGGTCCAGGGAGGCCTGCTCTTCCAGCTGGGCCCGGAGGTCCAGCAGAACCTGGAAGCCCCGGTGGTCCGATGGGCCCTGGAGGCCCTCTGCCTCCTGGTGCTGCAAAAGAGAGAGATAGTCAGAGTCAGGTTAAGGAGGAACAGTTCACTGCAACTCAGTTTGAAAACAGTGACATATGTGACAAAGTGGAGGCAGGGGGTGTAATAAAAGACAAATTTGCATGATAGGAAAGACTTATAGGAACTACAACTCAGAATAACTCTTCGATTTTTGTTGTTTTCTTTATTAAACTGTTTGAGTATCTCTTTGCTCTCCTTGCTGCATCTCAATGTCCCACCAAACTACTGAAGATGCTACAGTAAATGAATAATAAATGAGTGACAAATAAATTAAATGTCTATTATATTCTCCAACAATCTATCATCCATCTAATTATGTTCAGTCTCGTCTTATAATGCTGTGTCTTATTGTATCTTGTCTTATAACGTGACATTACGTAATAAGACATTAAGATATGGACAAAACACTTTCTGCACTTCAATATCTCCTCTACATATTTCATAAAGCATGGTTTTTATGTCGTGTTAACACCTGGCGGCAGGTACGGCGGCAGTCCTATAGGAGTGGGTTGGGGTGCGTCCACCTCGTTATACGTTGAGCCCTCTGGTAAACTGCTGACTGTCGGCAAGGATGAACGTCCCTCTTCTAACATCTTGATCTGGAAACAAGAGCAGCAGACTTCAGACACATCTGCACTCTGGTATGCATGAAGTAATCTGTGTACAAATGCTTACAATCAAACTGTTCAGGGCACTGGCAGACTACATGACCCCATATTGTAGCATGTAGAGGAATCTCTGAAATATATATCTTTATGCCAGTAGTGTGCACATTCATCCACGATTAGTCACAAGTTAAAATCTCATGGCAAGAGGTGAAATGAATGAATCAAAAACTCCAAATGTGGCTCCAATAAATTGATATATAGGACACAAGGTGTGGACCTCTTTTAGCTCTGGTTCTTCAGCCTGTTTCTCTCAGGATTCAACATCAAATTATCTTTTTATTAGAAATGAACCTGCCTCCTGCAAGAAGAGCCTAATTTCTGAGGAGGTACATGGTGTAAAAAGTTTGTAAAAACACTGATTCATAGGATAAAGAGAGGCTTGTAGGGATGGATCAGAGGAATCGTCTTTACCTTTGATTCGATGGCATTTATTCTGCTGTTCATGTCAGTGAAACTGGTGCAGTTCAGACACTCTGTAAGAAAGAAAGACAAGAATTTCCACAAAAACAGTGAGACAAGCATACAGATGACTTCTTCTCCATCTCCATCTGTCTATTCCTTTCTCTCGCTCTCTCTGCCTCGTCTCTTTCATCCCTGTTTCTGTTTTTTCATCCTGGCACCATCAGTAGTATCCCCCTATCTCACACCGAGCTGGCCAGGCCAAGATACACAAGAGCAATGTCCATCAAACCAGACGCAGGAATTTATTAGAAATTCCTCCTTAAATCATGTCACTCACGCACAGAACAAATATTATTGGACCTCTCGACACACACACACATAAGCCTGGCACACACACACTTACTAGTCTACTGACTCTGCATGTTTTCTGTCTGTCTGCCCACTCACAGTGATGGCCTATATGCCCATATTCACATCCTCCTCCAGATACCAAAAACCAAAAGGCATTAACAGCGTGTAGCACATGGAAACGCAAATAAACACAGATTTACACCCAGAGAAACTCAAACACACACACACACACATACACACACACATACACACACACATCCACCATCCACATTCACTACCATTTCCAAATGTCTGCAAGTAAAATGCACATGTGCAGACATTTAATCTAACAAAGGATGGTTGTCTTCACAGCGTTAAAGTGTAATTCAAAAGATGAAGTCTCTGTCTTTGTCATCAAATCCCAGCAAAAGACCAATAACAAATAAATTATCTAACAAATCATAGATATATGGGAGCATGCTAAGAACATATCCATATGTAACCGAGCTACAAATTACTGCATTGCCTTCAAATATCATGAATCTGAACTCCGACATAAGAAGAACTATGTATATGAAGTGTATTAAAGACATTGGTAGCTTTACACACACTGTATGAATCTGTATGCATATTCAGGATTTCAACAAGAGTTGGATTTGGACCCAGCATGCCTTTTGTCAGGAACGTCACACCCACAAATAAAAGGGCGGGTCTCACAGACAAAGCTTGTTGAATATTTTCATGTATGGTGCACATAAAATTATACTGCTGACTTTGATTTCAAATAAGCCACCAACAGTCTTAGACTGGCATGGTAATATTCAACTTTTTACCCATGTTTGACGTACTGGTTCAGAGGAAAACTGGTTTATTTTATCATATCCATTTCTTGCTTATGTAAGACCTAGAATATCTAATATATTCTGGAAGAAACCAAGGAATGATGGTTGAATGCTAAAGGAGAGGTTTTGTTGTCTGTAATACTATAATTATTTTATACTTTTCATCTTTTTGATGATCCAGCAGTCTGTGTAGCCAAAGCCTGATTCCTCTGTGCCACAGACACATCAATGAGCCACACATGCTCCTTCATTATGATGAATATGGGCACCGCAGATTAAAGATGAGTCAACCCAACATATAACATCCTGTTCCTGCAAATACTCAACAGCCTAGCACGCAAATTGTGTATTCATCCGCAGGAGAGCCGCAACCCTCACAAACTGTCAGCTTCGATGATAATGTGATGAACTTGTTTGTTGCTACATCGAGCAGATATGGAGAAACATTATAATTTGAGTTTCTAGTGCAATATTCACCCTGTTCATGGTCTCCACATACTCCTGAGGAAAATATCTGGCTCATTAGCTGCTAAATGCGCCACTTTCACCAGCTAGTCACTAACTTTGTCTGTCTGCCGTTTGGTGTTGGGCTGCTACAAACAACAATGATGAGATGAGCAAGCGAGAGTGTAACAAAACAGTAAAGTTGTGGCTGTAAAAGCAAAAGCACAATGAGCTGAAAGAGACTCAAACGCCTTTGACATCACATGTAGTAATTTATTGTCGCTGATTATATCAGCTTTAAATATTTATCTTCAGTAGGAAGCAACAACTTTGAGACTGAGGGGCCACAGACAAGGTAGCAGAGTCTGCAAGTATTTAGAGACAGACGAAGGCATTGTTCATTTTGTTTTTTGTTTTTTTTGTAGCAACTGTTGACAATAAACAAAATATTGAATGATGCCAGTGTTAACACTTGGAGGTCGGAAATGCACTTTTTGCTTATTTTTTTTAGGTTTCTTTGTTTCATTTTTGCTGTTTTCACCGGCAAAATATTTATGTGCACGTGTCTTATTGAATATCTTGTTTGCCAGCAGCTTTCTATTTTGAACACTTTTGTCATCTCTCTCACAAATTATACTCCCACTAAACCCACACGTACCTATACATTCCTCGCTGTACTGCAATTGTGGATGTTTTTACAAAGGCTGTAATCCAGAAGTGAAAACACAACATAGCACAGTTTCATAGAAAAACAGTATTTGTTCTAAATCTGAGCCGTCTTCTGGTCTATGGCCCATAAGAAGTCTGGAATGTCAGCTGTCAGTCCCACAGACGGGACCCACCCACATTGTGGTCATAGCGGGGATACCTAGAACGAGGAACAACTGGTGCTCATAAATATCGCAACAGCAAAAATGACCCAAACAGCTCTGGTTTGCCTAAATCGTCGTCTCTGACCGCAGCACACAGGGAACTAATGGCAGCTGCTGAGGTTTCTGCTTGACTGAAATAGGACAGGGGTGTGTAACGTCTGTACCATGTCTGTGTGTCTGTCTACAATCTAGTACATCCAGTACAGTGGTCTATCGGACTGCGTGGGTGTGGTTTCTCAATGCCTCATTTCAACATCTTGAATCTCTCGCCCTGGAGCGCAGCCACAAGCGGAAACAACAATCAACAGCTCAACCCGAAACACATTCCTCAGGATCCATCAACCCAAATACTGAGAGCTGTTCGAGGGATGAGGCCACAATGACCCCACATGAGCGGTTTGTTGTGACTTACTGCACTGATTTCTTTAGCGACTACACCAAAGATGTCAAAAAGCACAATGAGAAGAGGACTGTGGGTAATCATGGGCTTCACAATGTGAGAGGACTGATGAGTTGATATGCCTTCATCTCCCCCACAATTATTCATCAGCAGCCCAGAGGAAGTCTCCACCCTCTGACACTCTTTCTCTCTTATACACAATACATCAATCAGTGATGCATTCCAAGAGTTATTTCACGATGATGTGGTGACATTTAGTTTTTAGCCATGGTAGCAGTGTGGGAACGGCAATGTTGGTTGGAAAGATCCAACTATTCAATGGACTGCCATGAGATTTTGCAGATATTCATAGTTCCCATAGGGTGAATCCTGATGTGTCAGGTGATCCTCCGACTTCTCCTTTGCTGCCACAGTGAGGCTTATATTTGTGGTTTTGAGTGAAATGTCTCGATAAATGTTGAATCGATTGTTATCAACTTTGGTACGCAGATTATTGCCCACCTCAGGATGAAGTATAATAATTTTGTTGATCCTTTAACTTAGCAAAAGTAAAAACATTCCCATCAGCATCAGTTGTACTCTATCTTTAGTCTGAGTTAGCAAATACATAACTTTAAGCCTGGCCATGGACATTTTAACATGGGGGCTTATGACGATTGAGTCGTTCTGTAGCCAGCCTCAAGTGGACGTTTGAGGAACTGCAGTTTTTTACACTTCTGCATTGGTTTCACTTCACAGCCTCGGAGTTTGCTGCTTGATTTTTACTCACTTTCACTCAACCTTTCAACAAGCTTAACATCAAATGTCGTGTGGAGGAGGGACTGATGGTAACAGTGTCGTACTTGGGGCTCACCTGGTAGAACATGTGCCTCATGGACAAAAGGCTAAATCCTTGCTGCAGCAACTCAAGTTCAACTCTAGCATGCTGCGTGTTGTCCTCTTTCTTACTCCTCAAATTAAGGTAAAAAATGCCCAACGCCCAAACAATTGCCAGGTTCAGAGTGCGGCATGTTTAGTAGCTGCTTTCTTGTATGGTGGTGGTCCATCATTTTCTGCTCCTCTGACACAAAAATAAAGCTACACCAGGACCACCCTTCACTGCTAATGAGCTAACTTGTCCAATCTTCAGCGAGAGCCAGATATAAACCAGTCATGTCTTATTATGTCATAAACACAAACCACAGGAAAACAGAGATGTGAACCAGAGCAAAACAACTGCGTTTTTTAGGTGGCGGGGCGGGATTTTCGTTCCTACGGTTGGAATTTAATTATGTTGGGTTAGAAAACCAAACTTCCGCTGTGCTCGAGCTGATGTTTAGAACGGGACCACAGCTATAGAGTCTGTTTGGATCCATAATTACACCATGGCAACATAAGACAGGGTTATTTTTCTTGGATTGTACTCAGCTCATGGGAAAGATTCAGAATTGTGTTGTCTTTAGTGGGAAGCCAAACAAACAGGGAGAATTGGGAACTGTTTCTGCCAAAGAGAAGAGAAAGGAGGATTTTATTGTTTGAGCGTTTTTTCAGCTGCTACATCTTGTTCGATATTATTGGAGATACACAGAAAATTAGGCCAAGACGAACATTTCATCATTTTTAAAAAATGTACAAATGCATGTATTGCAGGAACGATTTAGCAAATGCAGTGTTACTAGACAAAATGATTTAAAATGACCGCAGACACAGAATACTTTAACCGCAGAAAAATGCAATTAATAAAACTCAGATCAGATTGCTGGGTAATGCAGCATGCAAATGGATTACATGCCCATAAATAACATGATACAGAAGCAAAGCTGATGTTAGTCTTTTCTGATAAGCTCAATCGTTAAGTCTGGTGATGAAAACTGAAAGACCAGAGCAGACTGGCTGCTCTGGATCAAACGCCCTCCAGGCGAAGTACAAAGAGAGAGAGAGAAAATAAGATTAGAAACTCTTGGAAAATAAATCTTCATTTAAACACCAGAGGAACCAAAACAAAGAGCATATTTCATCTCGGGCAAACTACAAAAACACCAAGCAGTTTAATGAATCATCGCTTCCATTATTGTACTGATCTGCAGTATAAAACAGCACAAGATATTTTGGCAACAGTGTAAGTCAGACTGTGGGCATCATCTGTTTAGAGAGCTGCATTTCCTACATTAGTACTGGATGTAGATCAAAGAAATCACTCGTTTTCTTGCAGTTTTTTCACACACACACACACACACACACACACACACACACACACACACACACACACACACACACACACACACACACACATAGACAGACAGACAACCTCAACCACAAAACTAACCATGACGCACACAGCTGGGGACAGTCATTTTTCATTGCCACTAAATACTTGTTCTGTCTGTGTGTGTGTGTGCAGGACGGAAGGATGATGTATTAAAACATCTTTTTGGACCATCTTAAGAGTCGCTGTCACATCCCCAAGATACACGGACACAAGTGTGTGAGCTGTGTACGTGTGTGTGTGCAGACCACAGTCGGCCTCCAAGAGCTGGCTACGTCCCAGGAGCCTGTTGTGTGTCTGCCCCAGCCAGCAAGTGGTCAGCTATTGCTGGCATGGAGAACAGCTGGCACAGACACACATGCAGACACACACACACATGCAGACACACACACTCCTACTGTCACAAACTCTCTCACTCACTAAATCACACACCCACTTTGACTGCGGTGGCTGGTGGAAGACTGTGAACGGAGCGTTTTTGTTTTTTTTCTTGAAAACCAAAATGTCTAGTAGTCCCACAGTGAGACCATTTAGTATTCTTCATCGTAATGCCAACTGACAGGCCACACACAATTTCTTCAAACTGAAGCTTTGCAACATTTTACAAGGAAGAAACACTTGAAACTTAAGGGAATTTATCAAAAAATTAGAAGCATAGAGTGATTATCTCATGCAAAAGAAGATAAGACCACAAAATCACCGCTATTAATCTGACATCCCTCTTTACAAAATAGTGCTACTCCACAGGCGTAATCATGAAACAATGACAGGCTGAATCTCTTCCAATCTCAGAGTACTCCTAATTTCTCTGTCATTCCCTCATGCTACCAGAATGCATCCACTCATCCCATCATGCTGCATCATCGGGCCCTTCGGCCAAAACACAAGCACACACCGCTCTGGTTGCCGAAACACTAGCAACACATCGGTCACAGTTCAAGATGAATGGCCCTGCTGGTGCACAGACATCATCGTCATGCTATGAAATGGTGCTGTGTGAATTTTGTGAAGAGAAGGAGACAATCGCACAGGGATTTTTGATGCTTTTGCAGCTGTCTCTGATGAAACGGGGGGACTGAGAATGTTGACAATTGCTGCAATTGCTATTTCATAATTGAAATATAGTTATTGTTGGAGCTAACTACTAAAAATACAGAACTCTATGACTTATGATGTCCTGGAGCTTGTTGTGCAAAAAGATTGGTTGATCAGCTCAGAGAGAAATATCCCAACTGTTGGATGCATTTTTTTGGAATAAACATTCATGACCTCCTGAGGATTAATCCCAGTCTGCACGGTGGTGGTTGGCACTGTCGCATCACAGCAAGAAGGCTCCTTCCATCTGTATCTTCTCCCTGTGTCTGTGTGGTTTCTCTCAGGGTAGTCCGGCTTCTACTGGTGAGCCAAATTGCCCATAGGTGTGAATGTGAGCGTGAATAGTTTGTCTCTATGTGTCAAGCCTTGTGATGATTTGTCCAGGGTGTACTTTGCATCTTTCCCAATGCTAGCTGGGATAGGTTCAACCCCCCCATGACCCTGATAAGGATAAGCAGTTATGGAAAGTGGATGGACTTTTCATCGCGTGCCACCAGCAGGTTGCCATCTTTGGTTTCAAGTGAAATGTCTCAACACTATTAGATGCCTTTTGAAGTCTGGCACAGACGATAATGTAATGAATCAGGTCAGGGTTACACTCCTCTAGTCCCATCATCGACATTCCCATCAGCCTCAGCTGCATTTTCTGTTTAGTGCTAAGTAAACGGACTGTATAGCACCCTTCTCATCTTCCCGACCACTCAAAGCGCATTTACACTACAGATCTCACACACATTCATACACTGCAGGCATTGGCTGCTATTGCAAGGTGCCAAACAGCAATTTTGGGTTCAGTATCTTGCCACTTTGACATGCAAACTGGAGGAGCTGGGGATCGAACCGTTCTACCTCCTGAGCCCCTTCCGCCCCAAGTAGTAAATCTCAGCATGCTAACATGTGAAGTTTATCATGTTGCTTATATCTGCTATTAATGTGGGAAACAAGGGACTGTTAGCATTTATTCAATTCATGTTTTGTTTTGGACGTCTTAGCACCAGTTTTGATGATAAAAGCCACACCAAACAATAGTGGTTTGTTTCTTAGCAAACAAAACAAAACAAAACATGTCATATGACTTCCAAACTTGTAATTAGGAAATGTCCAGTGGGTCTTAAAAGGTATCAGACATACACACACACCCATACATGTAAATCCTCCTGGCAGCCAAAACCTAGAGATTACAACAACCTTCATGAACACGTGGCTCTTATCGACGCCAGAAATCTTTCCAGGAACCTTTTGAGGAACTTTTACCTGCATAAACAGATGTATGGAGCTGCGGACAGACGGACAGAGGAGTGAATGGACGAAAGAAGGCAAAATGATAAGGATGATGAAAGAAATGAAAAACCCGCAGAAGGAGCAGGAACAGATAGATCATCATCCATCAAGCAGATCAGACCAAGACCAGGAACAGCTGAGCTATCCCTTAGCTCACAGCAGGTCAAAGGGTACCATCTGACCTATATTTGAGCACAGCCAGGGATGTAACAGAGACATCAGTCATATCCACGCTGTGGAGATTGTAGTCTAGAGGAGCACATATGGGAAATGGTTCTGTTTTATCACTTTACTCTAAGGAGAGGAGAGCGGCAGCTCTAAAAGGACGTAGGAAGTTAGATAAGTGGAAAGCAGCAAGGAATATAGAAGATAAAGAGCCCAGCAGTGGCAAGAAAAAAAAAATCCAAGGGCAAGGCAAGGGCAAAACAGCAAAGGATGATAAAATGGAAACATGGAAGAAAGGTATTTATGAGTGATATAATATAGCTGGTGTTCTAGATAATCCCTCCAACAATGGCTTCTATCACACTTCCCTCACTTCCTCCTCGCCCAGCTGCAGCGGCGGAAACAGTGACTTTAGCAGCTTCATAGCTGTAGTATTAACAAATTAGCACATTTGACACCCTAAGCTTTACGCCACCTTTGCACTCCATTAATGAAATTCTTCGTTAACGTCACTAAAATAAAACCCAGCGCTCGCACACCCAGCATTAAACTGTGTTGAGCCTCTCTTTCTGAGCTTTTGCAGGAGATCAGAGGTTAGCGCTCTCATCGGGGGAGGTCCGGGCATTTTTTTTCTTTCAAGTTGAGGCTCCCTCATACATAGACGTTACCCACAATCCCTACTGTTAATACGATCATGTGTGCAGATAGGTGCTGGGGTGCTGCTGTGACGGAGAGAGGGGAGAAAAAGGGGGGGTGCAGGGGAAATTACGAACACATTTCTCCCAAATGTGTTCCATGCCGTCATGTGTTAGCACAACTCTGCTGAAAGCAAAATGTAAATCTTCAGATGCACTGTACACAGCCAGCACAAACCAGACTGTCAAAAATATTGACGGGTCAGGGTGTCAACTAAATGACTTCAGAAAACGCCTACTTTCCATTAGCAAACACAGAAAAATTCATGCTTCTGCGACCAGCTCCAACGTGGGGCTCGGCAACAAGCTCCATGATATAAAGGTTCAGAGGACCAAACAAAAAGCAGCAAACGCAGGAGGGCTTGTAGAAGCCAGCAGAAACAACTGTGAAAACACACACATACTGACTGATGCATTAAAACTACAGCATCACTTTCTCAGATTTGTGCAGGTTCAAATGCTAAATTATTATTATATCAGTTTATATTAGGTGTAAAATAGAAAATTGTGTACCTAAAATCCAAGGCAATGTATTCATATTGCTTGTTTTGTTCGACCAACAGTCCAAAACACAATGATTTTCAGTCTAGCATCACATAAGACAATGAAAGGCAGAAAATCCCTGCAGTTAAGGAGCTTAAAGAAGGCAGAGTTTAGCATTTCTTGCTTGAAAAATGACTTGACTTGTATCCTAAACCCTGCATGATAATGTGTGCATTGATAGCGGCGCATATTTGTCCTTCATATTTGTGTCATCAAAACAACAACTTGTCAGATCACAACAGACCAAAAATGTTTGTGCATAAACGGCTGTTCTTTGAGGTTTCTAGATGGAATAATAACAAGAATAAGACATGAAAGTCAGGCAGTAAATAATTCATGGTTCAAAAGAAGAAACAACAACAGTGTGTGCAGAGGTGAAAGGAACAAGCATCTACTCAGCTTACACACAGACAGGACTTCAACTCTATAGCCTTCGTTATGTATCTGTATCTACATCTCTGAGGCCCTCGGGGGCCTCTGAAGTGAAGCCAGAACCCCATCAAACTAAAACCAGAGGTGATGTCATCTTCATTGGTTAAGGCTGTCCTCTCTCGCTCTGATAAAGCAGCTGGCTCAAAGCCTCCATCACAGCAGAGGTGCATGTGCAGAGTTGGCAGAGTGACATAACGTTCCAAGGAAATTGAGTGTCCATGCTTAAAGAAATTGCTTGACATATTGGGAAATGCTTGAGATTGATACCACTCTGATGTCAGTATGAATCCACTGCCAACACCCAACTAGCTTAGCTTAACACAAGGACTGAAAACAAGGGGAAACAACTAGCCTGGCTCTGTTTAAAGTAACCAAATCTGCCTAACCGCACAAATTTACAAGTCAAAAACTAAAGTGCAAAGTTTTTGGACAGGGGGTGTTATAGACTGTTTTCTTCCATGCAATATTTATGCTAAGACCAATTCTGACCAAATCCGGCGCTGCAGCGAAAACACGGGTTTTCCATTCATTTAAATGGACCTGGATGGATGAGAACCTCCACAGACTTAAAGGACTCTGACTTGTTTTGACAGCAACAGCTATCTAAAAATCAAAGCAATGACGGAAACATAGACTGAAAATGACTGCCCTATAAATTCTTTAAACATTTAAACCAAAGCTTTCTTTCTCCTCCTTTGGTGTTACTGCGAAAAACAACCATTATTTCCAAGGTAATCCTGATATACATTTAGATTTCACCGACATGGAGGTTGATCTGCATGAGGAGAACCAGTCTTTGTTTCTGAGCTGTAGCCTGATCTTAGCACGGTCACGTCTGTTACAAAGACCTGGTGGAGAAGTGTCATGCTCATTAATCTCAGTGGGGCCACTTTCCCACAGAACCGGCTCTCTGCTCTGCTGCCATCTGGGCAGCTTGTAGCAGCTGGAGCCCTGTGGGACAGAAAACCTCCTCGTTACACTTCTTCTCTTCTCTTCTCTTCTCTTCTCTTCTCTTCTCTTCTCTTCTCTTCTCTTCTCTTCTCGCCAACTCTAACACCTTGTTGTTTCTTCCACACCCGTCCTAAATTTCATAACTTTCTCCTCTCTCTTTCTCCAACTCCAACTTGCTAGCTCTCAACTCCTCCACTCCTCGGTGTGAAGCAGACTGTCCAGTGACATCAGCCTCTTTAAGGTCTTCTCGCTGGCCTTCAGCCCCCCATCTCATATGGAGGTAATTTTCTCTCCTGCTCTATACCCATTAGAAGTTGCAAATACATTTTTATCAAACGTTAAATAAACAGTCAGATTACTTTTTCACACTCCTGCAACCACTTTGGTCTCAAGTGAACCATAATCTCTGGCATTACAGACTCAGAGGATATAGCTGTGTGTTAATCTTTGTGTGGAATAATATCCACGACCGGGAAATATAATGGTTTCCAAAGGCTTTGTAATGATGTCTGTGTTTATACCATTAGCATTAATGTGTGTTTTCTTAACTCGTGGTAAATCTTGCCCATCCAAATGCAACAATGAATAATTTTGCAAAATGGAACAAGGTGTGGTAATTATGACCAATAAGTAAAAACTTGCTCATTGAGGTAACTGTTAATCTTGGACAAACGTGGACAGAGCGTGCCAGTGTTTTTCAATTACGCACAAATTACTGTAACCTGCCCAAAAACATATCTACCAACTGTTACTGAGTGTACTAAATAATTTTAATAGAAAGCCATTAAAATAACTCAGCAGCCTGAAGTACCATTTTACAGACATCCACGTTTGCCAGTGTGGTTCACACACATAGACACACATATATATACTGTATATATAAACAGCAAAGTTAAGGCAGCCCCACATTAGACCTCCATCCACCCTCTCTTTCTGTTTCTTCAGGCTGACTGTGGTGTCTCGCCCCTGGGTGAATATGTTGGTCTCGGCTGGGCTCTCAGTCTGCGGTCTGTGGTATCCAGGGGCAGCGCTGCCCATCAGTAAGACGTAGACTACCTCCCACTTTACAAGGCGCCCTGCAGGACGTTCCTCTGAGCTTTTTTTTTTCATTCATTCTTTTGACTGGCAATAACTATGATGATATTCAGACTGACAGGCAAAACTGCCTTTGTGCTGTCTTCATTTAACAGAGCAGCATTTGTGTGAAGTGCACACACACTCAGTGGAACACATGTACAAAGAAAAGAGAGATATAGAGCGAGACAGTTAGCGATTTTAATCCTCCTTCCAGACACAGAAATGCCTTTATTGCACTGCTGTAAAAGAAAAAGGTACAAAACCACAGAGCACAGGATTTCTTTCAACTGTTGTTTTACTGCAGTCCGTGTTCCCAAAAGTAATCCAAAGCAGGCTTTGAATCTTAATTCAAAACAACTTTACAATCATATCAAAAGGCAGACTCCTGCACAGAAGCACGATTAGCAAGCCACCCAACTACAAGTGACTACACACCACCGAACATAAAGAAGGCACTGATGTGGGTAAAGCTACTAAGAGGACACAGATGGCCTTTATTTCAGTCCTGGAGAGACTTCATCTACAATGTTTGAGAAACATAAGAAGATAAGAAACTCACCTTCACGACACTCTTCTCCTACAAACCCTGGACAGCATCTCCACTCCAGCGCAGTGACCTGCTTATAGGCAACCTTGAAGGACGGCCTGATCACGGTCCTGTAGCTGGAGAAAACAGCACATGGTCACTGGTTTCAGGGACATATACTGGAGCTTTATGCAGAAACACACACATAGATATTATACAACCACACAGACTTGATCATATTAATGCCTCATTCTTTTTTTTTTAGCATTTCTGGGCACAGCGGAGTGTTATACTTCTAATCTACTTACATGAGCCTCTCCTGTTTCAGGGGGAATCTTTAAAATTTAGAAACTTAAGTTTATTGTTTACTGTTACTTCTGTTACTTAAGCAATGAATGCAGAGCTTTCAACAGAGTACTCAGATCATGTATAATAGCTTTAAAGTTCTGCCTATACCAACACTTTCAATAAGACACGACAGAGGCCCTGTGGCCCCCAAATCACTAAATCCACCCTTGGCCCCATGACTGATCCTGAACAGCAACAGTCTCAGCATCACAGAAACTGAGAGAGCTGACAGGAGGAAGAGGACTGAAAAGAGGGATAACTGAGGGTACCTTATGACTTTGGAGCAGGGTCCGGGCCATCGGCAGCCCTGAAACACTCTCTGCACTGTGGTTTCTGTCCCATTGTGCACCTGGCAGGACACTGTTCTGGAAACAGTGTACTGACACCAGTTCCTAAAGCAGAAATTAATTACACGATTTACACGTTTATTATTCATACCACATGAGAGAAATCAGATATAATCAATGTCAATAACGTGATAAATAAGTCAATAATATTCACCAGTAATAAATCAGGATTCAATTTTGCAGTGAAAAGGCGCCATCTCCAGTCTGTATGTGCTCACCTGAGTTGAGTACGGGACCCGGTACCTGGCGGTCCAGTGCTGCCGCTCTGTTCCGACTTGATGCGCTGCCGCTGGACAGTAATGCCTGGAAAGTGATAAACAAACCCTGTTCCCAGCGATGGACACACTAAACTTATCCACATACACAACGCGTACAGTAACGATAAAGCAGCCATCATCTCCCTTTTTTTGATTTATCCCTGACAAAAATGTCCGCAGATACCGACGATTTTCAAGTGAGTCTTGCAGTCAGAAATCCTTTGACAGAGCTACAGTACATCTGCAGAGGAATGGCGATAGAAAGTCTAAGAAACCGACACCGAAACCATGAATGAATTGGTCGTTCCGTCTTCCTGAAGAGAAACAGACCGGCCCTCTCAAGAGCCCAAAATGAATGACACACAGCCTCTTCCTATAGAATAATGCGGTTTTCTGACGTTTGACATCGTGCCGAGGAACTGAGGAGTCAAATATCCAGTGTGCGTAAAGAGCGCGCTGAGTTAGGGCTGGAGACGGAGTGCGTAAAAGCGCATCTGGTCCCGATCGTAAAACCACGACCCTTCACTTTTCATACTTGAATGTGAAACTCTCTCTTATGTCTGTTAGATACGGCATACATGGGGACGTAAGGGGGAACAAAGACAGATGAGCGATGCCATTATGATCTTACAATAATCTGATGAGGTCGTTTTCATCACTTGGTCATATATTTTTTCCTTTTGGAGAACATCTGGGGATTTCTTTTGCCAACCAGCCTGCAGATATAGTAATGTATATATAATAGCAGCACTTTAATGCTTTTAACGACACCACCCAGCCATAATTGGAGCCAGAGAGGTTTTCTTTATCTGAATATTTATATAGAGTCTATGAACCTCTTTACGCACAGAAACAGATGAAGCTGCCAACAACAGTTTGAACAATCACTATCCAAAAGGTTTCTTGCAATTAGCTGGATATGAGGGTATAAATATGGGAGCCAAGTTTAGCCAGTAAAAAGGAATAATAAAATGTCGACAAAAGTCTACATTCTTACTAATTATCTCATAATTTTGACTTGTTTGATTACCTCTTGGAAGTAAAAACATTTATTTATTATCTCATAATTCAGTTAATTATATTTTTATATCACTTTTAGTTGATTTTTTAACTAACTAACTTTGTCACATTTCTAACTAATAATTCCATTCTCAGAGTTTAGAGTTTGAAAGTAAAACTGTATTTATTATCTCGTAATTTAGTTGGAAAAACTTTTGACTGCAAATAATGTTATCCTAATACTTGTGTTATATTGATTTAGTGGTTGTCATTATCTCATATCTATCTTGGAAGTAATCATTGATCTATTATCTCATAATTCAGTGAATGATGATTTCACTGTCTAATAATGTTGCCTTAACATTTGGATGTTTTGATTTGATACCTGTTTTTAACTTATCTCATCATTTTGACCTCACAGATTAGAGTTTGGAAGTTGAAAAAAAAGATTTATTACCTCAAAATTGAGTAAGAAATACTTCTGACTATCTAATACTGCCTTGAATTTCCTTCGGGATCAATAAAGTATCTATCTACTGTTGCATAATATTGGATTATTTTGATTTAGTAGTTTAGTTTTTAACTCACTACCTCATGTTTTTGCTTAATTATCCCAATTGTCCAACAATTATTAGACTTGTTCGATTACCTGTTGGAAGTAAAAAAAATGATTTATTATCTTATAATTCAGTCAATTATACCTACTTATCTAATAATGTTGCCTTAACATTTGGATATTTTGATTTGATACCTGTTTTTAACTTATATCATCATTTTGACCTCACAGTTTAGAGTTTGGAAGTAAAAAAAAAACGATTTATTACCTCAAAATTGAGAAAATATCTAATACTGACTATCTGACTGCCTTGAATTTCTTTCGGGATCAATAAAGTATCTATCTACTGTTGCATACTATTGGATTATTTTGATTTAGTGGTTGTTTTTCAGAATCAGAATCACTTTAATAATCACAAGGGGAAATTATTTTTCAGTATACAAACAACATGTAAAAAGTATATATATTAACTCACTACCTCACGTTTTTGACTAATGATCTCATCATTTAGACTTGTTCGATTACCTGTTGGAAGTAAAAAATGATTTATTATCTTATAATTTAGTCAATTATACTTTTGATTATCTAATAATGTTGCTTTAACATGTGATTGTTTTTATTTTCTGACTCAGTAAGTCAAACCTTTGACTCATCTTCTACCTCTGTATTTTCAGATTAGTCTTTTAATGTATTTTCTGTTCCTGGGTGAAACTATCTTCAGTTGTTGTTGTTGTTGTTGGTCCTTGCTTGTTTTCCTCCCCAGGTAAACAAACCGTGCTGGTGGGCAGCGCCCCCTGCTGGGCCTTCAGGCTCCACACAGGCTCCCGCAGGAGGAAGGAGGACGTGTCCCACTCTCAGACCAGCGTGAGCGGACAGCACCGGTAGCAACATGGGCGAAAAGGCAAACGTGGAGATGGCTGAAGAAAACCCATTTGAACCGTACATTGAATCCATCCGCCAGCAGCTGGAGGACCAGGACCCCGTGTTTCTGATCGGCCTGGTCGTCGCTCTCGCGGTCGTTGTCGTCACCTGCGGTGAGAAAGTTACCGTTAGTCCTGGAGGTAGCTTAGCATGCTAAGGTTAGCTCAGCTTAGTTAGGCCTTTCAGTCGGGTTAACGTGAAAGTGGGGTCGTTTTAAAGTGTTTTTTTTTTTTAAAGCAGCACATGTTTGATAATTTATGTGAATTAAATAAATAATAAATGTTGTTTAAAAAAATACGAGGAAATAGCTGAACTAGCCAGCTAACTGCTAAAAGCTAAAGCCAACGGCTGTTAACGGCTGTCAGTTGCACCGTTTGTTCCCACGCAGATCGATCATGTTTATCGATACAAACTATATCTGTTTAACTTCTGTCTCTTTTTTTCAGTGTTTCTAAAGTACTTCCTCACCAGCAAAACCGTCCGCAGTGCCGTGCTGCTGGTCGGACTGTGTGACTCCGGAAAAACGCTTCTCTTCAGCCGGGTGAGGTGACGCCACATCAGCCACATCAGCCACGCTGTCAGTCAGTGAGTGAGTCCTGCTCAGCTGATGCTCATGTTTGTGTTCTTCATATTTTGGCAGCTGTTGTCAGGAAAGTTCAAGCGGACACAGACCACCATCACTGACAGCAGCGCTCCATACAAAGCCAAAAATGACAGGGTGAGTTCACAAAGTTTACATGAGTATTGTGTTCTCTGTACAGTCTCTCAAAGACTAAATCATGAGGTTTTAGATTCACATGTTGCATAGTTCACTGTCACTGGTTTTATTTAACTGTTATTTATACATGTGTGTGTATATATAGTGTTAAAATAGCATATTGTATAGGTGTAAAGTTTTGTTTTCTTGCTATCACTTACTATCTCACTTACCATTTAGGAGCTGCTGTAACAAAAACAATTTCCCGGCAGGGATTAGATTAGATTAGATTAGATATACTTTATTCATCCCACCACAGGGAAATGTACTTGTTACAGCAGCAGAGGAAAGTGTAGCATTCACTACAGAATTAGAAAAAAGTAGAAAAGGAAAAAAAACCCCACAATAAACAGACAGAAATATCTATAACCTACAATAAACCCGAAAAACAATCAACCTTCAAACAGACAGGTACTGAGGATAAAAGTGGCACGATATATAAAAAGAGTATTGTAATGTAAAGTGACCATAATATATAAATAATATTACAAAAGTAAGTGACCATGATGTAAATAATAACTGCAAGGTATAAATGAAATAAAATAGAAAAAAATTACAAGGAGACTACAACATGATCAGGTGGGGCAGGTGTTGTAAAGTCTGACAGCAGCAGGGATGAAGGACCTGCTGAACCTCTCCTTCTTAGACCGTGGGCGTAAGAAAGTATTTCTGATTCTGATGGGTACCTTCATTTCATCATAAACATGGTTTACAGTGTGTCTCTCTCTCCTGTACTCAGGGCTCCACCTGGACTCTGATAGACCTGCCAGGACACGACAGCCTTCGCTCGCAGTACCTGGAGAAGTTCAAATCTGCAGCCAGGTGAGACCTCGCCTGAATCAACAGACATCACTTTACGTCTAACTGATGCGTCTTGATCTCATTGTTGTTGTGGAGAAGTCGCTGAAGTTAAAGGTCAATGGTGAGGTCAGGAATGAAGGAAGAAAGTGTTCAGGAGCCTCTGATGTCTTATGCTGTATTATTTATTGACGCTTGATCAAGGAGAATTAGAGACACTCTCTAAGTTCATCAGAAGTGCCTGAGTCGGTCTCATATTCTGACGAACTCGTGCTAGTGGATAGACTTTAAACCCAAAGATAACACACAAATACTACACGCCCAGAATTAGCCAAAGAGAATGTCTTTACCCATGCAGGTGTTATTGTCAATATATTCTAGTCTGGAGACACAGATGTCTGTTTACGCAGATTGGAACATCAACAGCAAGCTATCTATTATGTCTAAAAAGGCAGCAATAGGTCTCTTTGACCCTGGGCACCACGGTGTTGAGATAGACTGGCATAGGATAGAAAATTCCATAACAATTATCACCCTCTCTCTCTCTCTCTCATCTCTCTCATCTCTCCAGAGCGATTGTGTTTGTCGTGGACAGCGCCATCTTCCAGAAAGAAGTGAGGGACGTGGCAGAGTTCCTCTACATCTTACTGACCGACACTGTGATCTCCAGGAACGCTCCAGCTCTGCTGGTGGCATGCAACAAACAAGGTTCAACAAACATTTGAGCTGCAGTCACCCAATTATCTGCACTTCTACCTCCTTTTGTTGATTTAAAAAAAAACATTATTTATTTTATTTTACAGATATCACCATGGCAAAATCAGCTAAACTGATTCAACAACAGCTGGAAAAGGAATTGTAAGTAACTGTACATCACTATATATATACACAACTACTATAATACTGTGTATTCTGTATTTTGGCTATGTTTCATGTTTACTTTAGGTAAATACCAGCAAAACTTTCACCTCAATTTCATCTTTTTTAATCGTTATTTTAAAGGTTACGTCACAAATGTTTGTATTTCTCGTGTGTGTCAAGTTAAAAGGTACAAGAAGTGATTTATATTTTAAACCACTGCTAGTACCAGATCTCTTTCAAATGGTACCTGGAGGAATCTCTGAGCATATAATACGTGAAAACAAACAAGATTTTCCTGGAGCACTTCCTGTAGTGTTTTCATTCAGTATCAGCCTGCTACATAGACACGTTCATGCATGTAGCACAGTTGTACATCCGTGATTAGTCACAAGCTAAAATGTGATGGCGAGATAGTAAGTAGAGGTAAATTGAACCGGGTTAAAGGTCCAGTGTGTAGGATTTTGTTCCATCTTCCAGAAAGAATGAGGGACGTGGCAGAGTTCCTCTACATCTTACTGACCGACACTGTGATCTCCAGAACGTCCAGCTCTGCTGGTGGCATGCAACAAACAAGGTTCACAAACATTTGAGCTGCAGTCCCCATTATCTGCACTTCTACCTCCTTTTGTTGATTTACTTAAAAAATTATTTTACTTTATTTTTACAGATATCACCATGGCAAAATCAGCTAAATGATTCAAACAAGCTGGAAAAGGAATTGTAAGTCCGTACATCACTATATATACAACAACTACTGTATACTGTGTATTGTCTTTGGGCTATGTTTCATGTTTAGGTTAATTCCAGCAAACTTTCACTTCAATTTC